>NC_056613.1:27961236-28016236 GCF_018340385.1 Cyprinus carpio
TTTATCTACACATTTAAAGACAAAGTTGTTTCATCAAATAAGAATTTGCTCAAAGGTTGTAGGACAAGATCTTTGAGAAACTATATAAATCAACTTAGAATTGTAATTAGTGGTGCCAAACGATTCATTGCAATGAACTGCATCCAAAATAAAAGTTTTTCTTTGCATAATATATATGTGTGTACTGTGTATATTTATTATGCATATATGAAGACACACACATACACTATATATTTAGAAAACATTTGCATGTATTTACATGTATATATGTATATTAGTATAATATTTAACATATAAACAGAGCATATTTCTGAAATATAGATATGCATGTGTGTGTATTTATATATACGTTATAAATATATGATAAGTTGTAAATAAAACAAATATTATTGGAGTACAGAAGGAAAATACTGTTTTAGTTTTGTAATTATTTGTGAAATTTACTACCAATTTCTGAGTGATAATTGTTTAAAGGTCAATTCTACATCACTCTTTGTTGTTGTTGTTGTTGTTGTTGTAAGTGGAGCTGCTGTATTGCTAGAAAATTGTCAGACTCAGTCGAACAAAGTATTTATTGCATTGTACAGTACAGACCAAAAGTTTGGAAACATTACTATTTTTAATGTTTTTGAAAGAAGTCTCTTTTGCTCATCAAGCCTGCATTTATTTGATCAAAAATACAGAAAAAACAGTAATATTGTGATATATTATTACAACTTAAAATATTAGTTTTCTATTTGAATATACTTTAAAAAAATAATTTATTCCTGTGATGCAAAGCTGAATTTTCAGCATCATTACTCC
Organism: Cyprinus carpio; assembly: GCF_018340385.1. Taxonomy (NCBI): domain Eukaryota; kingdom Metazoa; phylum Chordata; class Actinopteri; order Cypriniformes; family Cyprinidae; genus Cyprinus; species Cyprinus carpio. The sequence goes on from NC_056613.1 coordinate 27,962,041, forward strand.
AGCCTTCAGTGTCACATGTAACATCCAGTCTATCACATGATCATTTAGAAATCATTCTAATATTCTGATTTATTATGAGTGTTGGAAACAGTTCTGCTGTCTAATATATTTGATCAATAAAAGGTTAAAAAGAACTGCATTTATTCAAAATAAAAAAAATAAAAATTCTAATAATATATATTCTAATAATATATTTTCTTTACTATCACTTTTTATCAATTTAACACACCCTTGCTGAATAAAAGTATTGATTTTATTTTAAAAAAAAAGAAATAAAAAAAATTACTGACCCTAAATTACTGACCAGTAGTGTATATTGTTATTACAAAATATTTATATTTTAAAAACATAGTTCTTTTTTTTATTTTTTATTTTTTTACTTTTTATTCATCAAAGTATCCTAAAAAAAGTATCACATGTTCTGAAAAAATATTAAGCAGCAGAACTGTTTCCAACTTTGATAATGAATCATCATATTAGAATGATTTCTAAAGGATCATGTGATAATGATCCTAAAAATTCAGCTTTGCATCACAGAAATAAATGATAATTTAAAGTATAATAAATTTAAAAAACAATTATTTTAAATTGTAACAATATATCACAATATTAAATTTTTTTTTCTGTATTTTTGATCAAATAAATGCAGGCTTGATGAGCAGAAGAAACTTCTTTCAAAAACATTAAAAATAGTAATGTTTCCAAACTTTTGGTCTGTACTGTATGGTATTGTATCGCATAGAATGTTCCTGACAGCACTCAGAATAGCTTTAGCATGTTAATAGAGATGACCATGTTAATTAATTTGGTCTTGGCACACTAGATCTGATACACTTGCAGGTATGGACTGCTGTGAGCATGTAAGATATGCTGCTGCTGCATGAATAGACATACAAGAACTCCTGTATCAGAGCTAGACAGGTGGTGCTGGGGGAGGTGGAGGGATTCAGAGGAACTGACTACTGAAATGTTGAGTAAGCAGTCTCATTGGCTGCAGATCAGATTGTGCTGTGCAGTAAATGATGTGACTGCTAGCAGACAGCATGTAAAGGATCACATAGAGTTTCGTGACTGAACTGGATATTTGTTAATTGACTAACAAGTAGAACAGTAGGATTGCTGTCAGGAGCAGATGTGCAGTCCATTCATAACATCCACTTCCAGAAAAACATACAAAACACTTCCAGAGTTATACAGTACCAGTGTAAACTCACTATAACACATGTACGTGTCTGGCTCATGTCTTTTATGAAAACTGTTCCAAAATATCAGATCTGTTACTGCGATAACACTTTAGATTAGGGAACACTGTTCACTATTAACTAGTTGCTTGTTAGCGTGCATATCCCTTACGAAAAATAACCATGGTTTTATTATGGTAAAAGTATAGTAACCATGTTTTTTAGTGTATTGAATTACCCTTTGTATAACCATGGATTTACTACAAATACCATAGTAAACCCAAAAAATTAACATAAAAAAGCATGATCTTTACTTTTTATGGGTTTTTTTATCTGCTTACACACACAATCTTTACTCGTCACACAGTACAGTCAAACAGCAGAAGCACACACCAAATTTGCAAAACCATGCACTAATCATCAGCCTTTGACTCAGTTTTCAGTTTCATAAAACACTTTCTGCAAAACACAAGACACAATTCTCTGTGTAACACAAAAATCCAATAGGAAATAATTAATTAAGGTGTTTGCAAATGTTTGCTTTTGAGATGTGTTTGTGATATTTTGAATGCAGTGCTTCATTTTGCAAGAGATGTGAGGCATTTTGCATTTTGTGTTTGGAATTCTTGGATTTGTTTGTAAAGTAAAAAAAAAATAATAATAATAATTATTATTATTATATCTTAATGATTTTTGTCATAAAAGAGAAATGTATAATTGTGACAAATACAGTGTATTGTTGTCTATTGCTACAAATATACCTGTGCTACCGATGACTGCTTCTGTGCTGCAGGGACACTAATCTAAAGCGTTACTGTTGGAGATCAGTTAAAATGGCTCCTGCATCCAGTCACGTGTGTTTACTAACTCACTCGCTTCTCACTTCCCAGGCTTTGCTCTTTTCACTCGCTTTGTTTCATACCAATAAATGATGTCTCTCGGGTGTGTGTGTGTGTGTGTGTGTGTGAGACACTCGCCTGTCAGGACACGCAGCAGAAGACCACAGGAAGGGCAAAGCAGCGCTTGTACATCAGTCAGACGGCTGACGGCTGAGATGAAGGCCTGACAGCTCGACATCAGCGCGGCCTCACGCTCCACGTGCACTAAGAGCACACAAATAAATTAATAATGGAGCTTCACCTGTCAGCACACGCACTCCGGCCGCCCTTTGTTTACTCTCACACACGGATCCTGTGCTCTCTCGGCCCAAAGAAGAAGAAAACTAGAGAAAGAGCTGCTAGCCGGCGATGCTGTGATGAGGAAGACACAGTGACCGGATAGACTGAAAAATAAATACTGCATGTTTGCATGTGTAAGAACTGAAAAACAAAAAGTAAGACTTGAAAGAATTTTTAATCAAAAATTGCTAGTAAATTTCACAAAGAAACTGCAAGTAACATGTTGAATAAAACGTGAAATTTGAAATACAGGAAGATGGAAATAGTATTTTCTTGTAAAACATACTCCAATAATCTTTATTTTACAAGTTCCAGTGTAGGCTACCCTTACGGGAAAATATATATGAGAATATAATGCAAAATATAATGCAATGTATTAAATAATACATTTCCATATATTGGAAACTAATGCTAATATTTTTCAATATACAGCAATATATGCATTGACAATATATGGATATATATTGATACAAAAAATATGTTTAGAAATGACGACAAACGCAATTCCTTATTATTCAGTGTATTGTAACATATTTACACAATGTGTTATTCTGTATAATTTCTAACATACCGTTATGTAATTTAATACTGTATATTGGTCATTCATATATTAGGAAATATATTTTCTTTGTGTAAGGGTACTCGGTTTCCTCATTCAGTTCTTTTGTTAATCGTATCTGAAGGTTTTCTGTGTTAGAAACACATGCTTGTACAGTGTTGCACTGCTGCATTGCTCTTACCTGCATCTGCAATGTTTTGTTTTGAGAATAACTAGTTCATTAATAAAATTATAGCAACAAATCCAGTTTTTATGTGTGAAATCAGGGAGAAACAGCTCTTTAAGATGACAGCTGCAGAATGATGATTGTTATTTGTGATTTTGCTGCAGCGGCTCTAGATGTTTCTGCATATCTGTGAGACGATCTCGCATTCTCTGCCATGGTTTTCATTTCTCCAGCGTGTTTCAACATCTCGTGTATCAGATATCAGCCGCCTCCCAAAATAAATTGAGATGCAGTAATTAAATTTGCAATCAGCTTGCTTTTCCGTTCTGTCGTTTTTAATTTGGAGTGTCGCAGTGTAGCAAGCGCATATTTCTACAGTGAATAAAGGAGCTCTTTCACATATGAGAGTGTTTGAAATCCTTCCACACTCATTTGGTTCTTGGCTGGATTTGACTGCGTCCAGAGAAACCACAGGATGTTTTGAGCTGTAATACACAGACTAATGTTCAGCAGTTCCCTGAAGAGCATGTGAGGGGTGTGTCCTCTGTTCTCTCCTGTTAAGAGTCTTTCTCTTGTTTTATCACCCAGCAGGTGAGATTTGTGTCTTACTTGCGTTTGGCTTCTTGTGACCCTGTGAACAATAAGTGCACTTAATTGTATTAACTGTGCACTATTTTTTTTTTTAAAATGCACTTTGTAATTATGTCAGATTTTTACTTCAAAGTACATTTGAATTCAGGATGTATTAATCATTTGTTGTCATGTCAGTACTAAACACATGTACCCTGTAAAAAATTGTACCTTAAAGGGCTATTTCTACCTGATTTCACCCATAAAACTGTTGATAAATTATAATAAATTACTTAGTATAAATTGATGTGGTTTCAAATATTTTTATATTTGATATTTTACTTAAAAAAAATCACAAAATCCCTATAAAGTTCAACTAACTGCACTTAAATGATATGCAATTAAGAGTCTGAAAACATTAAATTCTGCTTACAGTTGAGTGCACTCTTTTAAAGTATATTATTTATGTAATAAGTCCTCTTTTTGAAAAAGTATGCTAAAGTGTATTTCTTTTTAACAGAGGGCATACATTAAAAATGGGGGAAAATGAAATAAGAAATTAAAATAAGGGTAGTTTTGTAGGTCAGTTTGCACTGGGTCAGGGGCACAGGGATGTGCTGAAATGTAGTTGTGTGTGCAGATTTGATCAGCAGAGTTTATGTGTGAGCACAGCGGGAGAGGAGGCTCATTACCGCGGTACAGACGCAGTCTATTTAACCCCTGTATGAGGCTGATAAAATGTTTATGTTCACTGTAAGGGCTTTATGGACTCCTCAGGCCTTTCACAATCAATGACGAGTGTGTGTGTGTGTGTGTGTGTGTGTGTGTGTGTGTGTGTGTGTGTGTGTGTGTGTGTGTGTGTGTGTGTGTGTGTGTGTGTGTGTGTGTGTGTGTGTGTGTGTGTGTGTGAGACATCACGGGATCAACACACACACACACACACACACGCATTTAATTTCTGGACAGACACTGAACTGTGTAATCAAGCGTACTGTATTAATAACAAATTACATTAAATGTGTAACAGCAACAATAATTATTTCAGTTTTTATGTATTTTTTAATATAATTATTCTTAATTGTAAATCAGTGTCTATCAGTGATAGTATCTTATTAGCTGATCCTTATACGCTTTTCGGTTTTAATCATTAATCAAATTAATTTTAATGATTAATTACATTAATTTTTTATTAATTAATTTCTCATATGTGATTATTATGTATGGGATGTATGATTTCAGTACCATCAGTATTTTTAAAGATGGTGAATAAAGGATTCATTTCTGACATAAGTTATAGTATAATACATTTTTATGAAGAGTAAAATAAAGACAAAAAAAAAAAAATTTGTGACACACAGTAACAAATCAGTAAATGAGTAAAATGTTATACTATAACATTACTCATGTTTACAGAGTATATTTCTGGGTTTCATTCAGAAATAATGTTTTCCCATCATTTACTGTGGCTGTGAGATTGTGTGTGTGTGGTGACCTCCATCTCTCTGTCCATCACTCTTCTGATTCTTTGTCTTTAAAGTTCTCTTATATAGAAGTGTTTGTGTATTACTGGGTTTTATTATTGTTTATTTTTTTTTTTTTTTGCCCATTGCTTACACACATTTGAAAAACTTTTCTTCTTTTTTTTTTTTCAAAACTTTACACACAAATCCAAGAATTGCACACACATAATGCAAAATGCCTCACATCTCTCGCCATATGAAGCACTGCATTCAGAAGATCACAAACACATCTCAAAAGCAAACATTTGTTTAACGTTGCAAACACATTTGCCATGATATTATATTTTTGGATATATCAAATACACACAGTTATTCAAAACCTAAAGCTCTTCTTTCATGAGCTCCTACATTTCTGTACAAGACTGAAAGTCATTGACAGAGAGATGCTGAACAATTCACGAAAAACAAGAAAGCAAGATTGAAACCATACTTTTTCTTTTACTGTAAGCATTTTTGTTTGTGAATGCAGTAATACACAGAACAAAAGAAAAGAAACACATCAAGCATGTGTAGAAAACTGAGTCAAAGGCTGAGAATTAGTGTCTGGTTTTGCAGATTTGGTGTGTGCTTCTGCTGTTTGAGTGTCAGCTTTCAGAAACTGTGAGACAAGTAAAGATTGTGTGTGTAAGCAGTTGAAAAATATACTCTGTATTTCAGTGTCTATCCACATGTACATACAAACACCTTCAAACGCTAATGTGATCAGCTGATCCTTCTCTCATCTGGCTCCATATGAGATGAAACGCTGCATGTGGCCAACACGCTCTTCATAAACATCCTTCAGATCAAATTAAAAGCGAATCCATCAGCATCTGTACTTCATATGCTCTCTCAGAAGAAAGGTCCGTCCCGTCTCATGAAGACAAAGGAAGCGCTGATCATTCGGTGATGTCATCTTTTAATTCCCGCCGCTGTCTGATGATGGCGACCCGTCTGAATGAAACGACCTGCGTTTGTTTGTCTTGATGTGCCTGTAGGCCTGGAAGAATGAAGACACGGTTATCATTCATCATCTTACGCTGACGACTGTTTCCTTCCCACACTGTGGACAATCGTGCCATTAACCCCTTGCTGCTCAAAACATATCACATATCTGGATTCTTACTTTTGTTAAAGAAAAAAGTACCTGTAACACCTTAGATGACTGTTAAAGGAATAGTTCAGCCAAAAAATGAACATTAGCTGAAAATGTGCTCCCCCTCAGTTCATCTGAGATCAGGATGAGTTTGTTTCTTCATCAGATTTGTAGAAATGTAGCACTGCATCAGTGTCTCACCAATGGATGCTCTGCAGTGAATGGGTGCCGTCAGAATGAGAGTCCAAACAGCTGAAAAAGTGCATCTCCTGTTGTCTCTCACATCAGAATCCAGACACATATTTGTTTAGAGCTGTTTAAACGCTGCTTGATCTGTGCAGATTTCTCTCCTGATTCACACCAGAACACTTTTTCACTGGAGGAAGTGTTATTATGGATTATGGACTCTATGTATTTGAGTTAAAAAACGTCTTAATGCTGGATGTTTGTTTCAGCTTTAGTCTTCTCCAGATGTTCACTGATGGACTGGAGTGCTGTGGATTACTTGTGGATTATAGTGATGTTTTTATCAGCTGTTTGGACTCTCATTCTGACGGCACCCATTCACTGCAGAGCATCCATTGCTGAGACACTGATGCAATGCTACATTTCTCCAAATTTTCAATTTTGGGTGAACTGTTCCTTTAAAAGTCTCTGTCCCTGCTGTCTCTTGTGTTGTAACACATCAGTTCTGATGAATTTGTGAAAATCTTCAGAACAGATTTCAGTCTGTAAGGACGCTGCACATGTGAAATGAGACTCTCATGTAGAAACACTAGAGAGAGTGAATATGTTTCCCATGTGAGTTTGTTGTTGTCCCTTCAGTATCTCCTCTTAGCAGCATCAGTGTAATACTTTGTGAGATTTACCAGGTCATTCTGAACAGCTAATTAAAGAAGACATCCTCAGCAGCAGCCGGTTAGATTAGACAGCCATCAGACAATCCGGCATCCCGACATTAATGATTAAACACGCCAAGAGTCAATTATGATTTGCATGTTCCTTTTGCTTCTCTCTCAGTGGAAATGGTGTTTAGCTGCGCAGCTCAAGGCTTCAACTGAATTGGCAAAAGACAGTGAAGCAACCAAATCTGTCCAAGAACAAGATTCACGTCCACACACTGAATATTCAAATACAGCATGCTTTCAAGTCTTTAGTGTTTCTCTCACTGAGATGTGCACACAGCTCATTCACTGAGCACATGTTTGTATTGAGTTTCATCAATGAGATCACACTTAAAAACAACTGAAACCACACAAACATAAAACACAGTGGCCTTAGAAACATGGACAGTGTTCATCTGGACAGTGGTTTGATCCAGACTGATCAGCATGTATTATTATCTGCTTATACTACAGGGCTGTTGAATGCTTGATTCTGACTGACTGATGGACGTTCTGAGGTGTGCAGTTATTTTCAGGGAAACGCACGGTGAACGTAGTTCCAGGCAGCTCTTGAACGCATTACATGTCCGTATCATTTCAAAGGTCCTTCCCGCCTAAAACAGCAAAAGAACCAAAACCCACAACAACACTGACCAGAGAAATAAATATAGTAAACAACAAGATAAAAATGACTTTTTATTCCCCATGTGTTTCCCACAAAATCACTCCACTTTGTGTCATGGTCACATCCCCTCCTCAGGTGTGCTATATTTCCTAATAATTCAACTGCCTGTCATCTCTTTTCTCTTCTTTCAATGAAAATAGTTGTTTGCACTTTATTGTACAGTATGTGCACTTACCTAAGAAAGTACTGGGTAATATAAGGTTAGGTTTAAAAGGAGGCTCAGGGTTAGTACCTATTATTACCCAGTTATTGTGATTACTATAATAAGTACATAGTATGTCCATGCAGAACAGGACTGTAAAATAAAGTGTTACCAATCCTCAGGCCTTGAGTGCAACCAAGAAACACGCCGACTGCAAGCCTAGAACAAACACTGGATGTCAGGGTAAAATGTGTGTTATAAGAATCGACAAGACTTAAGCATATTAAATGACTTCTCTTAAAAAAAAGTTCCATTCTAGCCTTCCCCCCCACCCTCAGATTTAAGATAAAAAAAAAAGGTATTACAGAGAAAAACAACTTTTTTTTAAGCAAATTAATGAATGGTGATGATCAAGATGTAAAAAATATCATAAAATTCTTTGCTCAGTCAACTAGTTGGGACAACATTTGAGGAATTCTGTTGCTCTAACATGGGATTTTTATGTAATTCACATTTCACAAGGTATGGAGCCCTGCACATGGCATGAAGGAAAAAAAAAAGTAGGCTAAATCATGTGCACGATTTACTATTTTGTTCCCTCGATGTACTAAAACATGCACATGATTTATAAATCGATAGAACAAGTGAGTAAATTGTGCACACGATTTAGCAAATCAAGGGAACAAAATAGTAATCGTGTGCACATTTTAGTACATCGAGGGAATGAATTGGTAAATCGTGCACACGATTTATTTATTTTTTCTTGCATGTCATGTGCGGGGCTCCGTAAAAAGGTCCTGAAAACGGGGAAATACTGTGGCGTAGAGGTAAGACTGCATAATCCTTTCAGTTTGCTACACAAATCAGGCAAAAATTATAAACTTCTACATTACTAAAATTAGTGTTGGGGAAAGTTACTTGTAAAAGTAATGCATTACAATGTTGTGTTATTCCCTGAAAAAGTAACTAATTGCATTACTTAGTTATGTTTTATGGAAAGTAATGCATTTCGTTACTTTTGTGTTACTTTTTCTCATCCGGCATGGGCTTGCTTGTTTGTTTTTATTATAAAAAGTAATATTTTTGGCACATTTAAAAGCACTTTCACACCAAAAGTGAAACAAATAAGCCTAAGGCTGAAGGAAATGTAAGTACAAAAAATTTAATGCAAACCTTTCAGCTGTGCTGCTGTTCTGCATTGCATGTAAAAAAAAAACAAGAGATTATTAAAAAAAAAAAGAAAAGAAATACAAATGTTGTTTATCTAACGTCATTTTTGCTTATTAGTATGGTTGAATTGGATTGACAAAGCTCAGCAGTAAAGACACTGGTTAATAAAAAGGATTAAATACTTAAAGGATATTTCTGATATTTAATTCTGATCTAGAAGTTGTTGAGTTTATAGAAAGCATGTTTTACAAAACAGGAGAAAGCGAGCGATTAGGCAGAAGGTGTTTAGCGCTGAAGCCCAGTGGAACGTGTGGATTGTTTTTACTGTCTCAGGTCTGTGGGTGCCGCTGGTATTGAGAAATAACTCTGTCAATGCACAGCACTCCGACTACCAGCATCATTCCAGCGTCACGCGGCGTCCATCATTTCCTCCGTCTGTCTGTCTGCCGGCCTTGACCGTCTCTGGGATGAGGGAATTCCCTAATTCCTGTCAGGAAATGGAGCAGACTGAGAGTGAAGAGGGGATGGCTTCACAAGAACCCGCAGGCCTGCGCGCGGCTCATTCATAACGTGTGTTTTAACTGGGGCGAGCGTGTTTTTGCCCATCCATCAACCGCTTGCGTGGGACAGCTCTCTCGATTGGGACGGAGCAAACAGAGCTGCCCTTCATTACCTCTCTCAACAGGTCCAGCGTCTCACAGCCGCTTTCATTTCCGGTCTCCGCACGGGGGGATCGCACTTAGAGGATTTACATCGCTTCATGCAGCACAAAACTGATTAAAACCACTTATTGTGGGCTCTGAAGAGAAATGGCCGTCGAGCCAACATTCGTATCCTCAGCGGGCTAAATAAGTTTTCCATTGGCCTTTCTCTGGAAGTGCCGCTCTTATTCTTTTACGACGACATATTGTGTCAATTAGTCACTGAAGCCATTCCCAGGCACATCCCATAAACTTTGCCTTATTCGGTGTCTTCATCACAAGTCTTTGTTTAACATTTATGTTTATTGATACATGAAGATACATTTAAATAATTCAGGGCAAGCTTTAGCCGTGAGGTGGCTTATTAATAATTGATAGGCTGTGGAATGGGCCGCGGCACTCTGGGGAATTGATGATATTGTAGTAATGCAGGGCTGCAGCACGTGTAATGGATCTGCCTGCTTTAACTGATGATGGTTATTGTGGCTCAAAGATGCTCCGAAGGCATTCTGGGGGGGGGGGTCTGACTTACACCAGACACATAGGAGCTGACACTGCAAATTGTGACTTTAATAGCAGGGGTTCGTGTGCTCTACCGAGGGCCCTTAATGGACCGCGCCACGATTAGTGCGAGGAGAAAAAACATGTGCGATGATATTAAAGGAAATCCAAGAGCATCCTCTGAGTTCCTCTGTCAGGCGTTCCTTCATCTCCTGCCTCTGATCTGCTCCTTCAGTGCTGACATGCTGTGTCCGGCCAGTCCTGAAGCACATTCAGATGCACGCTCAAACACAAACTCAACTGACAGACGCAAACAGAGTCAAAAAAAAAATATTTGCAACTGCTCATTCTCATTCTCACTTTACGGGGCAGTTTGAGGAGGAACATGAGAAGATCTTCCAACACAGCACACACACACACAAACATGCTCATCTCCCCTCCAGCACACACTCTTTATTGCTCACTCAACACACTTATTATGCTTTAACTGATTCATGTATTGCTGAACACAGCCTCCTGCCTCACAGCGAGTCCAGCATGATCTGTTCTTCTCTGTAGAGCATCACAGACGTCACTGCACAAACCATGAACTGCTGAACACGGATCACATGGGGTCACGCCTTTACTGCACTTAAACTCACATTCACATCAAATAAAATCTATCATTTCATTTACACGGCAAACTAAGAGCAACCTCTTGGCAAGCTTCTTTTTTTTTTTTTTTTTTTTTTTTTTTTTTTTTTTTGCAAAGCCCTCAGTGAACCGCAACTAATTACAAGACCATGCTGTCAGATGGGCTGTGGTGCATTCTGGGATGCCTTTACCATTGCATCTGTATACAGTAAAACTTGAAATGACAAGAGAACTGAACCTAACAAACCATTCAGATCACACAGTTTAGAGGGTGTAAAGTACTCCTCTGCTCAAACAGACCCAGAATAAAAACACATCTAGATATCTGCGTGTCTAGACTCTCCTTTACACTGATGCATTTGGCACATGCATTTAATCAAACAAGTTATGCTACATTCAGAGTAAGCATTATTAAACAGTTCATGCTCCCCATTGGAATCAAGCCCATGACCTCGCTTTACTGTTTGAGCTACAGGAGGCAAACGCAACACATAACCTCCACACAATTATGTCTTATCTGTATAATCTGTATGAAGCCCCAAGTTGGTTTGAGATGGTTAGCTGGTGAACAAGCACAACCACTCAATGAACACTTCCTCCAGTGAAAAAGTGCATCTGCTGTAGTCTCTCACATCAAAATCCAGCCACATATTTGTTTAGAGCTGTTTAAACACTGCTTGATCTGTGCGGATTTCTCTCCTGATTCAGACCAGAACACCTTTTCACTGGAGGAAGTGTTATTATGGATTATAGACTGTATTTGAGTTAAAAACATCTTAATGCTGGATGTGTTTCATCTTGTCTTCTCCAGATGTGAACTGATGGAATGGAGCAGTTTTTATTTTTTGGGGGTTATTGTGATGTTTTTATCAGCTGTTTGGACTCTCATTCTAACGGCACCCATTCACTGCAGAGCATCCATTGCTGAGACACTGATGCAGTGCTACATTTCTACAAATCTGATGAAGAAACAAACTCATCATGATCTCGGATGATCTGAGGGTGAGGACAGTTTCAGCTAATGTTCATTTTTGGGTGAACTATTGTTTTAAGAACGTGAGATTAAAGGAGACACAATGATATGAATGCTCCATTGAGTTTTGTGCTCTAGGATTCAAGAACAAGAGAGATGGATGATTTGCGGTGATCTACTGCTGAAGATGTGGTTTCACAGAGGTTAACTCACCACACACTGTCACTAACTACCCTACAGGAGTCCTGACCTGCTTCACAACATCACGAGTGTGAGCGGCTGCTCTTTATAGCCCATGCTTGGCCACGCGGCCTCCTTTAATGCAGCGACAGCATGTGTACAGTGACAGCGCTCATTTACTCATGGCTCCAGGGAACGTCTTGCTTTCAATAATTTAGGGCCAAGCTTCATTTGAACCTTTTCCCTTCAAACAAAACAGCCTTTGTTTCGGCCGTGTCCGACAGCCGTGCGGGCTCACAGAATCACTGGAGGCCTGAAGCACATAAAGCGCATTATTAGCCCAGACTCACGCAGAATCATTAGATTCACACAAAACACCACGCTCTGATGCAGCTGATCTATCTATCTATCTATCTATCTATCTATCTATCTATCTTCCATCCATCCATCCATCTATCCATCCATCCATCCATATATATATCATCCATCCATCCATCCATCTATCTTCCATCCATCCATCCATCCATCATCCATCCATCCATCCATCCATCTATCATCCATCCATCCATCCATCCATCATCTATCTATCCATCCATCCATCATCTATCTATCTATCCATCCATCCATCCATCATCCATCCATCCATCTATCTTCCATCCAGCCATCCATCCATCATATATCCATCCATCCATCCATCATCTATCCATCCATCCATCCATCTATCATCCATTCATCCATCAAACCATCCACCATCCATCCATCCATCCATCCATCCATCCATCCATCTTCTATCTATCTATCTATCTATCTATCTATCCATCCATCCATCCATCATATATCCATCCATCCATCCATCCATCTATCTTCTATCCAGCAATCCATCCATCCATCCATCCATCCATCCATCATCTATCCATCCATCCATCCATCCATCATCTATCCATCCATCCATCCATCTATCTTCCATCCAGCCATCCATTAGTTTATTTATTCATTCATTATCTATCCATCCATCCATCCATCCATCTATCTTCCATCCAGCCATCCATCCATCCAGCCATCATCTATCTATCATCCATCCATCCATCTATCTTCCATCCATCCATCCATCCATCTATCTTCCATCCATCATCTATCCATCCATCCATCCATCCATCCATCTATCTTCCATCCAGCCATCCATCCATCCATCCATCCATCATCTATCTATCTATCCATCCATCCATCCATCCATCCATCATCTATCCATCCATCCATCCATCCATCTATCTATCTATCTATCTATCTATCTATCTATCTATCTATCTATCTATCTATCTATCTATCTATCTATCTATCTATCTATCTATCAGTCCATCTGTGAGATGCTTGTATCTAGTCTGTGTAAGATGGTGTTTTCTTTTAGCTCTCAGTAAACAGCTGGTTTGGTTCAGGGTTTATTGCTCAATCTATTCTTCAAAGCTTCATTTCTTTTAATGAGTGTGAGGTCGGTGTGGTTTAATTCATGAACAATAAACACCCTCCAAACAACAAATTCATTCATGCACAGTGTCGCACTCTTCAGCCCTCTTTGTGCTTGTAAAATCTCAAGCTAGAAGCTTTAAGATTTGTTCTACTCAGTCGCTAATTGAAATTAATAGGCTTTTCCCACAGACGACGGCAAGCCTTTCCAGTGCTATCAGGGCCTGTGAGCTAAAACAGCTTTTACCTAATGGATATTTTGGAAAAGTATCAGGCAACAATGTGCTTTTTATCCTTCAGTTTGTGAAGAGAGCATAAAGAAGTTTGTGACGAAGGAGGAGGCGAACGCTGTCTGCAACCCAGAACATCTGCGAGGCATTGAGAGCCAACAAAACAACCTCTGTTGCCACAATTTAGAGAAACTTTACAAGCTCTTTTCCAAGTGTGATGAGCGCTTGCCAGTTGAAAGCACTAATAGCTTGTGAATGAAGGCAGAAAGACACGGCACTCTCTACCCAGAGATCTCAGAGTTACTGCAGAATGGAGCCAGACCTCACAACTCTTCAACACACGCAGAGCGAAACAGACACTTTCAACCCAGTTAAAGTTTCAACTGCATGGAAGTTTATGAACAACTGCCTGTTTGCTCCAGGGACACGAAGAGAAGAAGAGCACACACTTCTGAGAGAAATGAAGCACACTCATATTACATAAGAGAAAAGATTTGCCTACTTAAACCAATGTTTGACACGTCTCTCTTTACTCTAAACCGATACTAAAGATCGCAAGCGTCTCAGACTCAGTATAGCTGGAGTACAGAAAAGCCACGGATATAACAAACACAATCAGAGGCGCAGACAGAGCTACACAAGAGTAATTGTAGACTATGGTCCGATGCACCGTGTAAATTCATCCCCAGCTTTGCATCAGTGCACAGACATCAAAATAATATGGAAATTCTGTCTGAATTAAGTGAATAAGCCCTTTTCATCTGGTGCCATAAGGCATGTAAAGCAATGACGTGGAATAATCTGTCATTGGGTTTTGTGGCCGTCAGCAGTAAAATATGAAGCTTTATTCCACTTGCCTTCAAACGCCTGTAAGACTGTTTAATGTGTTAACCAAACGCCCCGCAGGACTCACGCTGATGATAATGGATCAGGAAAAACAAGCAATATTCAGCTCGCATAAACAGATTTGTTCTCTGAGGAGACGCATAGGGAAATTATATTCACAACAGAGATATCAATAAAACACACATCCCTCCGAGAGAACAGAAAAACATCGGAGGAAATAAAATCACATTTCAGAAAATATTTCATTAATGACATTTGTGAAGGACTCCAATTATATCTTGATTATGCACTTAATCAAAATTATATGTCTTGTTTTCTAGTAAAATTTTGTAAACTATTGCTTTAATAATTGAAATAATAAACCTCATTTTGTTTTGTTGCATTTATGTTTTTTAAACTTCATTCAAATTATATTCTCTGAAAAAAAACCTTTAATTTATTTTTTGCAAATTAAGTTCTCTTGTTTTGAGACAGAGACCCAGATTAACATATTTTTGCCTCTTGATTTACTAGTCTTATACTGTAAAGCATCATTGCTGAAGTTAGCAGTGAGTTGAGATTTGGTCATCGTCTGTTGTCTCGGACGCTGAAGCTCGTCTCTCAGGCTTGGATCATATAGCTCATAAATCCTGCATCGAATCTAGTGATCAGATTACATTAAATGCTTTTTTAGTACAAGTCATATGTGATAAATTAAAGCCACATGAGCGGAATGGAGTGAATAGCATTTTCTCTTGCTTCATTCGTGGTACAGTAATACAACACACACACACACACACACACACACACAGACACACATGCAGTGCAAGCAGTGACATTAAAATGGAGCAGAGAGATTGAAAACGGGACGGGGCTTCAGATAATGTGGTAGAGATATAATGAAAGTGTAAACAAAAAACAGAAGAGAGACGGCTGCTCAAGAAAACGCTCGAGCATCTCTCTCACAGCAGATCAAATCTCACACGCTCGCTCACAAACCTTATGAATTGCTGACCAAATTATGCTTCAAAAGTTCTGAACTGATCTGATTTCTTTCACCTCACACAGACTCATATAGATTAAAAAAGACAACAGGAGTTTTACTCACAGTTTTTACCTGTAATCAAGAGACTACGAACACAAATGCTATAAATATCCGCATAACACTGAGGTGCATCTTTGAACATTCACATTACTGTAACAGAAATATATAGAAATAAATAAATAATCTGATTAGCATTTTACTGTGGCACCAGACGCCATAAATAAGAAATGAGAAATCAATACAAGTCATTATACATCTATGCAAGATGAAATATTAACAAGTCGTGAAAGTGACCTGAGGATTTTTTTTTTATTTTTTTACATGTCAAGTGACCAAGCTTGTTGGTAACACACACACACGCACGCACACACACACACACACACACACACACACACACACATCTGTAACACATCATGTGTTTATTTGTGTGTGTGTTGTTGGTTTTTGTGCTTGTTTGTTTATCCGGGTTCAGTCCAACACATGCACGCTCTAATGTTCTCCTCTCCAGCTCCACGTTTCCACTGGTAGAATCAACGAGGATTTCACAAACAATTTACAGTAAATTGTAGGAAAATTGGCTGCAGATCCTGGAGAAGAAAAAACTGGCTTAAGATGATTTGGGTATTTATTCACTGAGACTCTCATGGCCGTTCCTCAGGGTTCTCCTCTTTCAAAATAACCCCTGGCTCTCCCCCACCCCTCATTTGCCGTTTCAAATGTATTAATGGTCCGGAACTTTCCTGTATGATCTTGGACCTCTCCCTAATGAAAACGCTCTGCGTCCGGGCCCCAGTACGGTAATCAGCCGGGGCCTCTGGAGCAGCAGCAGCGGCGCGGTCCTGACCTCGAGCCGAGCACATGCAGCATCACACCACAATCACTCATCTGTAGAGCTGGCAGATAAAACCACGAGCTCCAGCAGCACCTGTGACACACAGCACTGAACCGGGGCTTCTCAACTCTGAACTTCTGAACAAGCTCATCAAGCCCTTCTCCTCCCATAGTGCTCTTCAGAGACAGATATTCTGTTGTGCCTTCAGCTCAGAATTAAACGAGGTGAGGAAGCAGATACTGAAGTCAGCGTGAAGCACATAAAACAGCCTGTTTCATTCAGAAGTGTGAGGCCAGTGTTTACAGGGAACCATCCCGACAGCTTGATGGACTCTTTAATAGTGATTCACTGCTCATCTTCAGAGATAAAAATGGATTTCTAATAGATATTTAATAACAAAAGCATTTACCAGATACAGAAGCCTGAGGGTGGGCTTCTAGGCTGTGTTTGGTGAACAAATCTGAATTACTTTAAAACTTTTACAGGCATTCATGTAATTCCAATTCTGCATTTTACTGAGGAATATAACCATGAACCAAAAAATGGGTTGAGTTCCTTTTAGCATCATAATATCAAGCATAAACATGACTGTAAGACAGATCCAATTATCTTCTTAATTTTCCTCCAATAATCTTATTAGTTCTCACAAAAGATCTCATTAAAAATTAAGGTTTATGGCTAGAGTAATTGATGAAGTCTCACTTGGTCATCAATGTTCAGTCTACAAACCTGGCACGAAATACGTAATGTTAAACATCATGTAGCCATTTGCACCTTCGTGTGGAAGATGAGGCTGTAATCCAAAGGTCTTATTGATTACCAGCTTCATATATCTTTAATGAGGGGATTAAATACTTGTTTAGGAAGCACAAGTCTGGGTTTAAGTGGTGTTTGTTGCAACAGCTCATAATGGTGGAAACCCAGGCTAAAATCTCCCCATGGTGAATCAACTCAGTTCCAGGGAAGCTATTAGTGGAATGATGTCATGGCGTCCTGCATCATCCAAGGGCAAACCACAAGACATGCATTATGAGTGGCTGAAAAAAGAGAAAAGCGTATGATAAAGGACAGCCAGAGACCTCAGTGAAACAGCTGTTATAATATAATCTGTTATAAAGAGGAAACGATACGGACAAGATGACGCAGCATGAAGCTGGTAGGTGGTGCTGTGTGGATCAAAGACATAATGAACAGCAGCGTATCGATTATCTTAAAATTTCACTGTTGAGTTATCATCACATCATTAGCATCTGCTCCAGGAGGGCTTTCGCTGGGATAGGGCAAATGGACCTGCTATTGATCTGGAAATAGCAGATGGAGAGAGGGGTAACAGGCCGGTCTGTTGGGTCTCCTTTGGGTCCTGCTCTGAAAGTGACGTCCCATTCACCTCCAGCTGAGAAACTCCTGGGAGACATGAAGCTCGGGTCTGGAAATTCAGCTTTGCAGTTTCAAATGAATTAATGTTAGTGTTAATAGTGTTTGTTATGGAAAGAAACATGGCAGTATGCTATAAAAAAAAACTTAGCAACCACCGAAAAACACCCCAACAACCACCAAGAACACCCTAGCACAGACCTTGGCAACATCTGCATTCTTTGGCAACCTACAAAGCAATCCCCTAGGAACAACCAGAACATCACAGAAACCGTCTAGTAATGTCACAAAAAAACTCTAACATAGTAGTACACAACACTTAAACAGCTACCCAGAGCACCCTAGCAACCACCTACAAACACCCCAACAACCACCCAAATCTCACTTTGGCAACATCCAAACTTTTCTGGCAATGTGCATAGTAGAGCCCTGGCAACCAGCCACAACACTGTAGCTACCCCAGGAACAACTAGGACACCCCAGCAACCATTTAGTAATTACCTAAAAACATACAACCCTAGCAACCACTCACAACAGTAAAACAACAGCCTAGAACAACACCCTAGCAACCACAAACAACACCTGGACAACCACCTAGGGATGCCCCAACAACCACCCAAATTTGACCTTGGTGACGTCCAAACTCTTAAGCAACGCAAATAGTAATGCCCTGGCAACCACCCACAACACCTTAGCAATACCAGATAACACCATATAACACCAGAAGCACCCCAGCAACCGTCAAATAATGTAAAAACAAACAAAAAACCCATAGCAACCATATAGAACACCCTATTAATCACCAACAACACCTTAGAAACTACCCTTAGCAACTTCACTGTAGCGATGCACAGGCAACCAAACATAATACCCTCACAATGCCTTTGCAACCACCTCAGAAACCATCACTGTGATTCCTAAAACAGCCTAGCAACCACACTGACAACTCGCCAAAAGCGGCTTGGAACAACCTAGCAACCCCTCAGAACACCATAGCAACTTTCAAAAAAATTTAAATAAATCAATCAATAAAATAAAAAAAGTCAGAAAAAGCTTTATTACCAAGTATGTTTACACACAAGGAATTTGACTTGGCGACAGGAGCTTTCAGTGCAGAAGTATGGACATAGTCACATGATAGAGCAGACATACATAGAATTACACAGTAAAGATTAAATATAACACTAATATAAGAAAAACTGAAAATTAAATAATAATCCACTGTATACAGAAGTAGAAATATAGAGAAAAAGCATATAATTGTTTATATTAATGTACAGATATGTTACGTTATATGTTATTTACGTGTTATTTAATACTCTCAGAACACCTTGGAAACATGCATAACGATATACTGAAAATCACCCACAATGCCTTAGCAGTGCCCTAGAAACCACTCAAAACACCCTAGCAACCACGTAGCATGGTAATAATAGCCCACACAGCAATGCCCTGGCAACCACCAAAAGTATAAACAATGTAGTTATGAAATGATTCAGAGATACTTGATTGGTGAGATGCAGTTCATGTGTCCTCACAACAGCAGCTATCTGTGCCATTAAAACAGCAGATAGGGACACGATACTTCCTGTCAGGAAAGGGATATCCTGAGGCGCAGCCATATAGACCTTAAGTGCTGACAAAGAGTATCTAGTGTTTTTCCCACAATGCCTTTTGAATGCGCTGGTGGACAAACACAGAGTTCAGACTGGTCATCCCAAGCTCTGCTCTTTTCATGATACACACGTCCATGTTTAGGACATTAGGACGGCCGCTCTGACACATCGACACAGCCCAAAATAAGGACAGATTTCCTCTGAGATCATTTCATCCAGCAGCCAAAGTTTCTTTCTTTCTCTGCGCCCGTTTGTTTTGTAACGCCTGATTACCTGAGAATGTTCTCAAACGTATTGTTATACGTATTGTTTCCGCACCATGAACGATGTCATAAATATTTGCTGTGCTCTAAATATTTTCGCAGGCAATCAAAATCCTTTCAGTGCCGCACATCCATGTGAACAAAGACCAACACAAATAAATGTCTTGAGCATGCAGGCAGAGGAAAACACGTCAACGCACCACTCTTCGAAGAGTTCCTGTCTGTCAGGTAAAGCTGACTGGCGGCTAAGATTAGTGAGGATTTGGTTGATGTAGCTCAACTTTGACACGGAACTGTGAAATAGTTTCATGCAACATTCCGAGAGCGAGGTGTCTGTCAACTCTTCTCGGCTCTGACGGATTATTATCAAAGCACCGGTCTAAGGTGCAAATCTGGTGGCAAACAAACCCTTGTTTTGGCATCACATACGCAAGCAAAGATAACTCACTCAAGATCTGTCTCATGTCCAAATCATACTACACTAGTCAACATTTAAAGTGGATCAAAACCTTTCATCAAAGTTGCCCTAAAACCAAAATGCATTCTTGTCTTAAAACAACTTTTATTAACTTTTTTGATCCACATCAAATGTTGACTACTGTAATTTGAAGCCCACAGATGTTCGAAGAATGCCACGGCTGACCTGAACCGTAGAAAGCAATTTCACAAATAATTTCACCGTTCGTTGTTGGAGTCCTTCCTCTCGTGACACGGTCCTGGGAGAAGTCCTTGAGCACGAGCCATGCTGAAGACTCCAGCTGCAGAGGATGTGCCCTCGAACCGACCGCCAAGACCCCGACCACCTCGTTTCTGACTTTCTGCTCATTTGAGCCACTGCAGGTGGATCCTCAATCACAGAGGGTCATGTGACGCTTCAAGCTGATACCAAATGCTTTTTATTGTTGACAGCGGTGAATAGCAATGAATTGGGGGGCGATGTGAAACTCACGTTAACCAGGAAACACATTTTTCAATACAATACATTTGGGGAAGCACGTTTCTCAAATATCTGCATTATTAGTTAACCTCAGACTGCAGGTCACATGCATTTCGCAAAATGTTCAAGGCAGAGGAAAAGCATTTAGGAAGGGTGTCATTCAGTCTACAGGAAAGAAAAATCACAAACAAGATCTCGTTAACATCTCGACTGTTTCTCATAGACAATTACATAAACATGGAGATCAAATAGATACTTTTGCCTTATTTTCCAGGGGGCAGTTGCATATACCTAGCCACTTTGTTAAGAATGTGTCTAGTCTGAACAACTAGCAGTTAACCGAGGGGTAAGTCTTATTTTTCTGATTCCAAATAGACCGATCTACATTCTTATGCAAACAACGTAAAAAAAAGTTATGACCAGTCTTGAAGCAAAAAAAAAATAATAGATGACTAACTTGTAATACTTGTCTAAGCATTTTATGCAACCAACCACAGTTTCCTAGATAAATAAAAATTTCTAAAGCTGCAACCAAGTTTAACTGTGTCTCAGTTGCAGCATACAATATGTATTAAAAGAATCTTAAAAGTTAAACTGGAGTGTGTCGAGTTCTGCATTAAAGAATAATGCCATAACTGACTCGTGTGATCAGTTGGATTGTTCGCATAACACACTGGGACTCCTAAAACAAACAGACAACTTGGGGGCTGTCGTTTCTCACCTGCAGTGAGCCATCAGATTAAATGTGAAGAGGCCCTTACATACAGTAAACAGTAAAAACGAGCAGTCGTGGAAGCCTTAATATGAATGCATACTTCTCATCGATCAAATCATTTGAGCTGCCATTTATTATACAGGTCTACTGTACTTTCACTGTATGTCTCCTGAGCTATGGAAGAGGATGCACTGAGCAATAGACACTTCCCTCTGGGAGGCTGCAGTGCTGCTAAAGAAAGACGAAGATGTGGATGAAGAAGGCCATGTTAAATCTTATCTTATGTTAAACAATCCCATGCCAGAGCGCTGTGGTTAATCTCAGATTGAGTTGGAGAAGTGGATGGATGTCAGTGCAACAGAAGGAGGCTCTGGATATCAGGTGACTCAGTGCACAACACAGGTTTGGATCTGGCTGTATTTCTGCAATATACCTGACCTGAGAACATGAAAGGAGACACTGAGATGCCTCGGTAGAGAAATGTCACATTCATGTATTGTATCTGTATAGGGGAGCGTCTAAGAATCAGATGACCCGCTGGCTAAAAATAAAACAGCAATGGTGCACAAGAGGCAAATTATGAGAGTCATTACAGTCAGCAGGAAACAGAATTCTATACTGTTCCTCATAAGTTTTTCCACTCTGGTTGAGAGGAAGTGTATGTGTTCTGCCACAGGAAGTTAGGTCGGCCCTGGTCTTTCACACCCCACTGGGTAAAGAGCGGATACTGGGGGTGTCAGCACCGATGCGTGCTCAAGCGTGGCCTCTCGCATGAGGGCAAACGGGAAAAGATGAATGGCCACCTCATAAAGAGCTGTTATTGTTGATAAGGGGATGAGGATAACGAGGTGAGACGTCCTTAGGACGATGCAGGTAAGACTACAGCGAGGAAAGTTATCAAGCGAAAGCTGACTTTACTTGATGTGGAAAGACTTGACACAGGTATGAGCTCCTAGAGTCAGAACATGCCTCTGAAAGGCTACAAAGGCCTGCGGTTCAAGGAAGACCACAACGGAAGTGCAGTGCTAATGGGATCCGGCTCAGAATTTCCCTCAGGGTGCTGGAATAAAGTTGTGCTGTTTGAGCCACAAGAGCAGCCCTGACAAGCACTGGCATCCACTTTGACATCCCCTCATCTGTCCCATGATGCCACGGGGGCTTTGGAGGGCTTGAGAGGAGGACACAATTAGGAATGAAATCGTCCGGTGGCCTAGCAGCCTGATGAATATGCATGCTGCTAAAACCGAACGGGGGATATTCATCAGAAAACTGACAGTGGCACTTTGACTTCTCAGGACTGTCTACCTGTCATCAGCACTGACATTCGGGGGATGAAACCGCAGAGATCGAACAGACGTGCTGTTTGAGAGACACAGGAGCCTCTGGCTTCTGATTAATAACATGTTCCATGCACATCTGAAAGGTTCAACACTTGAATATTTACCGTGGAGAGAATGAAGTTGACGAGTAACACGAGCCATATATTTCCTGACATGGTAATTTCGATAAGACATCGGGAAAAAGCTATCTTGAGTGCTGAGATGTTGGCAACAGCCTTAACAACCACAATCTCATACTGCTGCAACTGGCAGTGCATTATTAGCTGGGTTTCCATCCAAAGTTGTGAATTTAACTTAGTTTAATTTAAAATTAAACTTTTGCTTAAAACATTTGCAAACAAGCACCGTTTCCATCCAACGATTCAAAGAGAACAAAATCGTCACTTCCTGATAAACTGGCACTATATATCACTAAGAAAAGTAGGAGAAGCCACTGAATATAATAATTTTCATATATAATAAATTACTTGCAATAAACACATTAAAACATAAATTAGACGACAAATGCAGTCATTGCTTTCGGAGGTGGATGCTGCTGTTTGGAAACACAAGACGGTTCTGGGAGGCAATTATACAGAAATACTTTGACGACAGACTTTGTTCGGGCATTTCAGAATGACCATAACAACATTTCAGATGCTGTGAATGATATCAGTCCACTGGTTAGTCAGGATTTGTTGTCCCATTGTGCAAAGTCACATGACTTTTTGATGCGCATGGAGGAATCTATTCGGCAAATTCGTTTCCAACTTCCATTATTCACATTAACCCTTTTTCGCACAAGTCGAAATCCACCTCAAGTGAGCGTAAATTTTTTGGGGGCGAATGAAGTGATTTTCATTCAGAACTTGACATTTCCATCACTCGTTTCTGATGCGATACTTCAAAATGTGCATTAAAATGGTAATGAAACATAGCATTTACTGTAATAGAGAGCTGATAATACACTGCAGATTCTGGTAAAGGGGTGCATATTGAGAGAAAGCAGGCTTGTTTATTTTAGAAATAAGCCAGAAAATGATTCCTAAAGCATTTAGGATTCTGTCTCCAGACGTTTTTGAGATGATCCAATCAATCTCAATCACTGAAGAAGCTCAAGAATTCTCTTTCTCCATTGCTCTTCATTTTTCCATACCCTCCACAACCACCATCACTCCTCCCGAAGTCAGGATGCTCCTCAAAGCTGATTGGGGTTAATTCAGTGGACAATGACTGAACCACTGGCCTTCTGTTCCACATTATGTTCCTTAGTGAGGATGAGAAGCATTGCCACATAATAATATTTACCAGATACACACGTGACCCAACATATGGTATCGCTCTCTCCGCCTGGTGGCATCATCAACATCACCATCCTCGCAAATCATTCCTCAGTTTTTCCTTCTCTCAACACATAATCTTTAAAACGCCGTTGCACAATTTGTTGCTTTCCTTGTGTTGAACTTTCAGGCTTGTGTGGAAATGGATCTCCTGTGGTGTGGGTTAACGGGAGGTCAGGTGAAGGTGTTGACTGGTTAAGGATGCCCCGAGATGCCTGGATATGTGTGTGATCACGTGATGTCCAGCCTTGGCATGAACGCAGGTGCTGCGACTGACCTTTCAGTTACTACTCTAAAGGAAATGTTTTCCCTTGACTGCATGCAGCTGGGAGACACGGATGCTCTGGATCTCGTGTCAACACAAATACAGGGTTTATCTGGAAGCCTCTGGAAGTGGACATAAAACAATACTGAGAGGCAACAGCTTTACAGTACTACATCTGCAGTTCCTGAAGGAAAGAGCAGTGCATGTGTCAACTACATGTCTGCTAACTCTCAGAGTAGACTGTTAGGTTAGGTTTAGGTTTAGTTGAATAAGTTGACACATACTTGCAACTTTCTCATACTCAGAATGTTGTTTGTTGTGGATGCATCAAAATAAAGTGTATTAATATAGATATTAATAAAGTAATAAAGATATTAAGCTGACAGTCTACTAATACTCTAATGACTGCTAGTGGACACATAGTTGCAAAGTTACTTACTGTTAGTAGAATGTCTAAGTGGAAAATCAAAATAAAGTGTTACAGAATAGAGTCTTATAATGAGTACACTGCAAAAATGATGTTCTTCTTCAGTATTTTTTTACTTGTTTTCCAGAGCAACCATTCTTAAATCAGGATAAATTTACTGAAAATGTACAATGACTAAGATTAAGTCGTCTTTTCTGAAGAAATTTTCTTGTCATAACGTGAAATGCTCACTTTCCATTCTAAGTCTCAGTCGGCTCATAAAATGAAAGCTAGAAAACCCAAGCAAGCCCACTGTGCCGAGACAGACAAAAGCCCTCTGTGCTCCTCTAATATGCCCGTCTCTCTCGTGGCACCGGCCCAAGCGTGGCCCCACGTCCACTCAGCCCCCCAGTGCTCCAGGAGAGCCGTGTTTGGCTAAGCCCTTCTCCACTCATCAAAGTGAGCGGAAACGTCGGATTGATGACCTCATGCACAGTTTGATGGATTTATCTTCCCAAAGCACTTCCATCGCCTCAGCCCATGCTGCTCAACACATGCGAGGGAACACAGGATTGCTCTCCAACATGTTTGTTTGAGCGATCAGAATATCTGGTCCAAAAATGCCCAAGCTCTCTGCGGTCTTACATGAGTTCATCGCCTATATATGCATCTCGTTTGGCCCAAGCCTTGTGCCCATATTTCATGTGCTCAGTATATTTGCCAAACGCTAAGCTTGTGAGTTGTTCAGGGAAAATATTCCTCCAGAGTAAATAAACTAGGCAAGGTTGAGGGCAAATATTTTGGAAGGGGGTCTGGATCCGGGCCAGACATGTGGGAATGCACCGTGAGCAGGCCTGAGCAGTTCCTCGCATGCTGTGTAATGCATTGGAGTGATTTGAGAAGTTGAGCTCACCTTCACCTGAGGCAGCGGCTGTCACTCCTTCATGCCCGCTGGATGGCCTGTTGAATGAAGCCGTCTGGGTATCAATCTCTGCTAGTGCTCATCTGTCTTGTTTAGAAATACACATCCATCAATAATGTGCCGCAGGAGTCATTAGCACTCGAGGCTCCCGGAGACATGTAAAGCCAGGGATGTTGATAATGGGGTGAAAGGGGGAGGTCTGTATCTGGTGTGTAAAAGAGCCTTGAGAGGATTCAAGGGGCAAATCAAAAGGAGAAAACAAACTGAGTGCACATACTGTCCAAACTATGGTTTCTTTGTTCATTGAGTTCTGCCTGAAGTGTTCACAAGAATCACAATTGCTGTTAGGAGGCCATAAAGCATTGCCCTTTGAGTTTACGCCATAAAACACTTTCCAAAAAGGTAACGTGCATTAATGCTTTTTTTATTTATTCTCTGACAAATACAACTGGAAACCCCGTAGTCATCGCAAGCCAGGGATACAACGTGATGTGACAAAACTATCCTTACATCCAGAGGGAAATGAAACGTTAGAGCCCAGTCCTAAACTCATTCAAAAGTAAGTAATGCATTACTTTCCATAAAAAGCGACAAAGTAATAGGTTACTTTTTAAGGTGTAACAGAAAAACAGAAGCAAAGGTATTGGGGGACATTATAAACCCCAACAAAATGGTTAATTATATCAATCACTAAGAAAGGCGAGCAGGTGTTAACCTCTACATGATTGATGCTTACTGTTGGGTGACGCAGTCTGATGCAAAAATTAAGTGACCTGATTTCTTTATTTGCACTGTGGCCGCATTTGTGAAGTGCACTTCATTGTTCTGAATGTATACTTGTAAGTGTACCTTAAAATCTTTAACTGCTGTTTTAAAAAACTGTACTTGCATATAATATAATAATAAAATTAAAAGACCACTTGAGTGTGCCTAAAGCAAGACACTTCCATGGCCATGTTTCTAGAACACTTAAGTACATAATTGTAAAGTATAATTGTAATAATGTCAAATTAAATCATTATGTTTTAATAATGTTTTGTCATGCTTTAAAGAAGTACACTTATTTAGACTAACATTCTAAAGCACATGTAAAGTACTGGATTATAATTTTAAAGGTAACACTATTTTGATAGTCCACTTTCTACTAACTATAAGTAAGTCTAATATTTTTAGTAGACTGTCTGGTTAATAACGGCAAACACTTTATTTTAATTGGTCAAGACAATCTACTGACTATAAGTAACTTTACAAATATTCTACTTTATTCTACTATCTCTAACCTAACAGTCTAATACTCTGATGAGAGCTGGTTGACATGTAGTTGTAAAGTAACTTTAACTTTTAGTAGAATGTCTAAGTGAACTATCAAAATAAAGTGTAGTCATTTTAACTGTAGTGTGTTATTCAACAACATTGCATTTAAAGTTAATATATTTCAAATGTATTGAACTGCAACTATGCTACAAATAAATTTAGTTAAACGACATACAAGTTTTAATAAAAAAATGACAATGAAGTGTATTTTAGTTTATGATAAATGCTTGTCAGTACATTCAGCAGTACTTTAACCGTATTTCAAAGACAAGTAATTATGACATTAAGATGTACTTAATCCTACTTACAGTAAGTGGGACATAAAAAGCACTCTAAAGTTCAGCTGATTGCATTTAAAATTAATTTAAACTATAATAAAGTTTGGTTTAATTGTAAACAATATACAATTCAGTGTCTGAAAACATTGCATTCAGTTCACACTTACATTCTTTTAAAAGTATGCTAAAGTGTACTTATTTTACAAGTGAAGGCACAATGAATCTAGAAAAATTTGATTATTTCTCATCATGTTGGCTGTGACTGATCACTCCTGAGTAAAGAGCAGCCAGGGCAGGATCAGAACAGATCCTGCTCAACCGGACGTCTGTTCTGAGCATGCTCAGTGTCTGCTGCATTCAGACGATCTGTCCAGAAGGAGAGTATAAGAGACCCGCGGGGAGGCTCCACTCCTTTCCACTGTCTCATGATTAAAATCTACACATAATATGAGGACGAGCTGAACAGCTGAGCTTTTGTCACTAATATAAATGATACCCATGTGACACTGAATAGGTATAAAATAATCCTCTTTCAGAGCACCTGACTTCCACATGAACACACTGCAGGTAATGATTAAAGTGGTATGCATGGTTAAATATAACTCATTAATTCTGTTGGGAGGAAAATAGTGACTAGCTCTGCAGAATAATTTGAAATAGTGTGTGCACTACGATACACATGGAGGGTTATGAATGACAGCGCAAGACAGCTCTGCCTCTCATTACCTTCAGCCGTCTCTGACACACACACACACACACACACACTCTCTCTCTCTCTTTCTCACACACACACACACACACACACACTCTCGCACACACTCTCTCTCTCTCTCTCTCTCTCTCTCGCTCTCTCTCTCTCTCTCTTACACACACACACACACTGTCTCTTTCTCTCTCTCTCTCACACACACACACACACACACACACATAGATAGTCAACAATTAATTACATTAATAGTTTCAATGCTGTGTTTCACCATAAATTCAGCTTTTAAACTTGGATTATTTCTAAAACAAGCTGAAATAATGCAAATAGATGTCTTCAACAGAAGCATATATCATCAACATCATCGATTAATAACCTCAGAGCTCACAGCAGATCTGTCTTTAAAGGCTTATAAGTTATCAGTAAAAATCAGTTTCCCTGTGGAGAAAATGAAAGGAGTTTTTACACTGAACCCAACCGTTGCACATGGTGAACTGTTGCTCATTCTGTCTTTATTTCTCACCCTCAGGTTGTTCCAAACAAATATGGATTTCTTTCTTCTAAATTAGACATTTAGCAGAATGTTCATGCTTCTCTTTCCATAAAACATAAATACATGTTGACCAGGGTCTGTCAAGCAACAAAAAAGACTAAAAGCACCATAAAAGTAGTGCATGGCTTTCTTAAAGCCTAATGACAGCTGTAGGATGAACAGACAAAAAGTCAAGCTGTTATTCATTGCTTCAGCTCTTTTTTGCACATGTTTACATTCAAACTGGCTGCATTGCAATCATTCGTGTGACACTCCAGAGCCATTTAGCATCAGTGCTGTCAAACCTGTCATGATGTCCTTCATGATGCTTCTAGATTGATTTGGTGCTCGATACACCCTCCATATTCACTGTCAATGACAGAGGACATGCATGGCCTCTACCAGGGAGCATAATGCTATATAGCGCTACAAGTGTGTGAATTATCGCACTCTGATAAATTGTTGTTCAAACTGGTTAAAGGTTGCTATATCCACCTTAATAATTTATTTTCTGTGAATTTACGAGACTTCACCAGCTACTGTAGGTAAATAACTGGAAGAATAACAAAGTGCAGTGACGATAAAACTATTTGCGCTACAAACCAGTGTGTTTATGATTTTGACAATAAATTATAAAAGTACAACAAATCACACAGCATAACAGACTGTTTTTGTACAGGTAAAATAACTGGAAGTGAATGACACCAGAAGCTGTACACATTTAAGATATAAACAATCATGAGGGTCTTGATAAATATACGCCGGATTGGAAGTATGTGCTGTTCATGGAATTTGATGCAACTCCACCATTTGTAATGGATCGGCCAGGCTACACCACCATCCAATCACAGTGATCCCAATCACCTGAGGTTTGAGCACTTGCACCTGTCATCAATCAGCACCTCATCAACTGGCTTATATATAAGCACACACTTCAGACACCCTCATTGTCTGATCTTGTACACACCTCTTCCATTACAGAAGATCGGACCAACACAGACAGCACAGATGAGTAATCACCATCTGTTCCAGGACCTCGTCGACTCACTTCGGCAAGTGCTCCTCACTCCATCACTGGCACAACCGCCATCAACACCCATCACTTCCTCCATCTCAACCAGCACTTCTGCGCCTACCATCATCGCTAGTCCCATGGCCCGACCGGCGCCCTACTCACTTTTGAAATGCAACTGCAATTGTATCCTACTGACTCTGCCAAAATTGCTTTTATTATTTCCCTTGCTGTCAGGACCTGCATTGCAGTGGGCGGAGATGATCTGGGCCCAGGTCAGCCCCGTCACTGAGAATCTGCAGAGTTTCCTTGTGCATTTCCGCGAAGTGTTTGGGAGGACGGCTGGAGATACCTCGTTGAGCGAGCAACTCTACCACTTGCAGCAAGGTACCCTGCAACTCCATCACCAGTCAAGATACCTGAGGAGTCCTCCCTGTAAATTCTTCCTCATAGAAAGTCCCCTCAAGAAGCAGTCCATAGATATTCCAGCCTGCTATGGCCCCTTCAGTGACGTTTTTTGCCCCAAGCAAGTCTCCCGTTTACCACCACATCAACCATGGGACTGCTCTTTAGACATCATTCTGGGTGAGTCAGTGCCCCGTGGGAAAATTTATCCCCTGTCGCTTTCTGAGCAGAAGGCCATGGAGGAGTATATCAAGGAGGCGCTGGGCCAAGGCTACATCCGTCCATCCAGTTCCCCTGCTGCATTCAGCTTCTTTTTTATCGCTAAGAAGGACGGAGGCTTGAGACCCTGTATCGATTACTGAGCCCTCTATAACATCACTGTCAAGTTCCAGTATCCTCTTCCCCTTGTCCCCAATGCCCTGGAACATCTCTGTGGAGCCACCATCTTCAAAGTTGGTCCTCTGCAATGCATACAGCCTCATCCGGATACGTGAGGGGGACGAATGGAAGACGGACTTTGTGACCCCTACAGGCCACTATGAGTACTTGGTCATGCCCTATAGACTTGCTAACGCCCCCTCTGTATTCCAGGACTTTATGCATGAGGTGCTCCAGGAGTTTCTTCATCACTGTCATTGTTTACATAGATGACATCCTCATCTACTCCCGGAGCCAGGCCGAACATCGCCAGCAGGTTGTGGAGGTCCTCCAACGCCTGAGGGAGCACCATCTCTACCTCAAGGCTGAGAAGTGCACTTTCCACCAAACCACTGTTTAATTCCTGGGGTATAACATGATTCATACCGGAATCCAGATTTGATGAGGGGAAGGTGGAAGCAATAACCTCCTGGCCAGAACCCACCACAGTCAGGGTACTCCAATGATTTCTCAGATTTGCCAACTTCTACCATCACTTCATACAGAATTACAGTTGTATTACCAGTCCTTAGAAGCTTTCTCTTCCCTCAAGAAGTCCTTCACTAGTGCCCCACTCCTGGTCCATCCTGATCCTGACCTCCCATTCGTTGTAGAAGTCGATGCCTCCACTACCGGAGTGGGGGCAGTGCTTTCCCAGCAGCAGGGGAACCCGGCCTGACTCCATCCATGTGCCTTCTTCTCCAGGAAGCCCCACTCGCCAGAGGCCAATTACGTCATCGGCAATAGAGAGCTACTGGCCATCAAGCTGGCCTTGGAAGAATGGAGGCATTGGCTGGAGGGAGCAGCCCATCCCTTTACCGTGCTAACTGACCATAAGAACCCTCAGTATCTTCGTGAGGCTAAACGTCTGAATGCAGCCAAGCACGATGGGCGTTATTCTTTACCAGATTCAACTTCACCATTACTTATCGTCCCAGTCCCAGAAACGTCAAGGCAGACACCCTGTCCCTTATCTACGGTCATGTGGAAGGTACTGAAGAACTGGAGAGTATCATCCAACCTAAAATGATCGTTAGTCCCATAGAATGGAACTCCCCTCCAGCAGCCTCCAATACTTCTCCCAACAATCCGCCGGGCTGTCCTCCAGGATGCCAGTACGTGCCATGAACACAACGCACCCCACTAATTCGCACTGCTCACTCTTCTCGGGCCACCCAGGGGCCAACAACACCCTCTCGGTGCTACGAGATCACTTCTGGTGGCCTAATATGGCAAGGGACGTGAGAAGCTTTGTACAGGCATGCCCGGACTGTGCCATGTCCAAGAGACTGCATCACTTACCATCAGGCAAACTCCTACCGCTACCTGTACCCAATCGCCCCTGGTCACACCTAGGAGTGGACTTTGTCACTGACCTGCCACCCTCTGAAGGTAACATGTGCATCGATTCTCTTAATCATGTCTTCTGCCTCTCAGAGGTCTCCCCACCACATTAGAAACTGCTAAACTGCTCTTCAACTATGTCTTTAGATATTATAGCATTCCTGAAGACATCGTCTCGGATCGAGGACCCCAGTTTATCTCTAGAGTATGGATGCCTTCAAGCTCCTAGGTGTGACCATAAGCCTCTTATCCGGCTACCATCCCCAGTCGAATGGTCAAACAGAAAGGAAGATTCAGGAGGTGGGGTGATTCCTGCAAACCTTCGACCATGGCCACCAGGATTCCTGGAACCATTTCCTGGGCTGGGCCGAGTATGCCCAGAATTCCCTGCGACAGCCATCTACTGGTCTCACTCCCTTCCAGTGCGTGCTCGGAATCCAACCTCCATTGCTCCCCTGGTCTGGGGAACCTTCTGATGTTCCAGCCACTGACTACTGGTTCTGGGAAAGCGAGGGTCTGGGACGCTGCTTACCACCATCTCCAAAGGGCAGTGCGCAGGCAAAAGACGGCGGCAGACCTTCGGCTCGCAAAAATCCCTGCCTACCTACCAACCAGGTCAAAAAGTATGGCTATCAACTCGGGATATCAGACTGTGCCTGCCCTGTAGGATGCACAGTCCCAGATTTTTTGGTCCCTTCACCATCATGGAACAAGTAAACCTGGTCACTCAGAAATTACAACTTCCAGCACAGTATACAATTCATCCCACATTTCATGTGTCACTGCTCAAGCCTCACCATGACCCTGTCTCTCTCCCCACAGAGCCTGGCCAGATGGAGGAACCCCCTCTTCCGTTGATCCTGGATGAGGGGTCGGTATACAAGGTGAAGGAGTTTCTGCAGTCCCGGCGCCGTGGTGGTCAGTTAGAATACCTTGTGGACTGGAAAGGATTTGGACCCAAAGAACGTTCATGGGTACCTAGGACTGATATTTTAGACCCCGCCTTAATGTCCAAGTTCCATGCTGCTCATCCCGACCTTCCGGCACCTCAAGGCAGAGGTAGACCACCACGACGATGGGAGCGGGCTGTGGAGGAGGGGGTACTGTAATGGATCGGCCAGGCTCCACCACCACCCAATCACAGCAATCCCAATCACCTGAGTTTTGAGCACTCGCACCTGTCATCAACTGGCTTGTATAAGCACACACCTCAGACACCCTTATTGTCCAATCTTGTACACGTAGAGGACTCTCTGATACTACATCTATTGGATTTACTTACCTGCTTACTTAGCTCCTGTGTTCCTCCTAGTGTCTCCTTGTCTCCCAGTGTCAACCATTTCCTCCTAGTCCCGGACTGCTGAGGTGTGTGGTCCTCCCGTGCACTTCCCAAACTCCTGTAAGGGCAAAGGCTCTGATCACCATTCCCAGTATATCCTTTGAACTTATCCACGGACTTTATACTCACCATATTCATGACCGGATTCCATACCCATACTCTCTGTGACAAAATAAACATCTTTGTATATAACAACCTGTTGTGTCAAGACCTCTTCTGTTACACCATTTACCAGTTAATTTTTTTTTACATGCTCTTGCATTTGAATATATATTCAAAAAATTGCAAAAAAGATAAAAAAAAACCTGTATTTTTTGATGTATGACAATTACCAAATATTAATGAGTTAAGTCGATTTATTTATAGAGCACAATTTAACACAACCATTGTTGATCCAAAGTGCTATGCAATAAAAGGTTACTTAAGAAGCAACAGAGATCAAAATTAAAATCAAAAGTAAAATCAGAATATATATATATACTAAAACATACATCCAAAGTACCGTACACAGCATCACTCAAGTGCAAGGGTGTAAAAATTAGTCTTTAAGTTTGATTTAAAAAGACAGAGCGATGGAGAGGCCCTGATAATAAGTGATAAACTGTTCCAGAGTTTAGGGGCAGCAACAACGAAAGCTCTGTCACCTTTGGATTTACAGCGAGAACGAGGGGAAAGATAAAAGAAGCTGGTTACAAGATCTTAATGACCTAGAGGTTGTATATGGCTGGATAAGATCACAGATATAATCCTGGGCTGACTTTTGCAATGCCTTGTATACAAAAAGGAGGATCTTAAAATCAACTTGATAGGGAGCCAATGCAATGAAGCAAGAACAGGAGTCATATGTTCCCTCTTTTTTGTTCCTGTCAACAATCTGGTTGCAGCATTTTGAACCATCTGAAGCTGAGATAGAGTGCTTTGAGGAAGGCCGACATACAGAGAGTTACAATAGTCCAGCCTGGAAGAGATTAGTGCATGGATGACAATTTCGAGATCTTTTCGAGAGAGAAAATGTTTTACCTTTGCAACAGATCTGAGGTGGAAGAAGCTACACTTTACATCTGTGTTTACATGCTTGTCAAATTTTAGTAATGGATTGAAATGAACCCCTAGATTTTTTACATGGTGTTGCAAATGATCACTAAGGGAACCTATACTTGTAAAGTTAGTATTGAGTGCAGCGGGGCCTAGCCAAAGCACCTCAGTTTTGTCAGTGTTTAGCTGCAAAAAATTATTAGCCATCCAAGTTCTCACTTCGTCAAAACATGAGAATAGAAGTTGTAAAGAAGTTGTAAAATGCCTTTGCAATCTGACATAATGTGATCAATGCATATTGCAATGGTAATATGGTCTTACTACTATGCCAGTAGTGTTTTTGTGTCATATAAAGGACATTTGTATTTCTTGTGTTTCATGTGATTTCATGTTTTGAGGAGCTGCAATGCAAGATTAAGTGTGAGTAGTTTGCATGCTGACAGGAGCGATTGCCATTATCTCTTAATAAATATTATGCAGAGAATAAGCTTCTTTGGTAGCCCCCTATGTGAGTCCATGCCCTTTATCCTGGGAAGTGCTGCAGATGCGTACTCTGGAGATGTTTGTGAGTGAGTGCACTGCTAAATAGAGATGCAATGGAACAACACATGAAATATAGAACAAACGGCCAATATTTTTCCCCCCAGTTTAACCCCTGTATGTATAAGGAGGGAATGTGTGTGAGTTGATTGACAGCAGGATTTCTCCGCAGCATTCCAGAGCAGTAAGAGCATCCCGCTGCACATGGGAATGGCAGCAGAGCCTCTGGTTATTGATGATTGTGGGGCACAGCTGAAGAGGAGAAGAGCGCTCAGTCTCTGGGATCTCGTCCTCACGGGTCTGGGCCGCAGATGAGATGGATTTTCTCTGGAGATCTTTGATTGAGCTCTTCTGAAGCAGCCAAACAACGACTGTTTGAGTCATTTTCTCAGAGTTCAGCTCCCGCTGTGCTTTTCATTCTTTGAGCTAAACTATCGTCTTTATTTGTTTAGGCCTACACACTGAAAAAAAGAAAGAAAAAAAAACTAAATTGTGTAGGACTGACTTTGAAACAGTTTTCACTTAGAAATCGCGTGTAAATTTTAACAAATAATTACAAAGCAAGTAGCATTGAGGTAAGTGTGAAATTTTGAATCTTTATTATCAAACTTTTTTTAAATAAAGGTTTAAAAATAGCAAAAGGTTTCCAGACCTCAGATAACAAACAACACCAATAACAGAAATTTGGTTTCCTAATAGCATCGTTTAGAAAATGAATCACTTTGTCAATCAATGCTCTCAATAATTAAATGCCTGGCAGTCTGTTTTCTGTTTGCGGTCTGCCGATACACACTGAATTTATGACTGAGGTAAAGCAGGAAGTAAATTTTTATTGCTATTCAATTTTTGAGAGGAAAGCGAATAATTTGAATGGGGCTGGATTAGAGGATTCTGAATTTGTTCCTTATTTTCTGGCCAGGCGGATCAATAAAAGCTGTGCTACTGTATATCTCAGTCAAACATCATCTGAGATGCTGCTATATGTTTAGCAGTCATCCTTTACTAAACCAATGTCTCTCGGATAAAATAATCTGTGACATCAAATGTTGTGTTTTCAGGGCTGGTGGCATCATGCTGTGCATATTTCTAGAACTGAATCCTGTCCACCAGTGCAAAGACGTTCTGCTGTTCTGTTCTAGTGGATTTCAGGGCTACATATAAGCAAATAATTTGGACAAACAGAAATAACTCCTGATATTAGGAGCAGGGACAGAGTGAGACGACTCTGCAGTTCTTCACACAGAGGAGACAAAAATACCCTGCAATCACAGAAACCTGCTGCTTAAAGAGACAGTTCATCCAAAAATCAATGAAAATTCAAAGACTTATGACTTCACAGCTATATATATTTAAGTTTAAGTAATTTTGTTCTGTTTTTATCATTTTTAATTACTTTTTATATAGACTATGTAGTTGTTAAAATTTTAGTTTTTAGTTTCCTTTCATTTAGTTTTAGTTATTTTAATATTTCAACCTAAATTAAACAAAAATGGCTGAAATTAAATAAAACAAATAGTTCTTTTCCATAAAATGACAGTGAATGGTGACCTTTTTTAAGCATGAATAATCTATTTCTCACACAAAGCTGTTATAACACTTAGAGTATGGAGTTGTACATTTGTACTTGGTGCAAGTTTTATTTTTTTTTTTTTTTTTTTTTTTTTTTAAGGGATAGCTCACCCTGAAATGAAAATTCTGTCATCATTTACTCACCCAACACAAAATAAGGCATTTTGAAGAATGTGTGTAACCAAACTTTTGATGGTAGCCATTGACTTCCATAGTATAGAAGAAAAAAAAATGTCAGTGGCTACCAGCAACTGTTTGGTTACACACATGCTTCTTTTGTGCTCAGCAGAAGAACAAAACTCATACAGAACAACATGAGGGAGAGTAAATGATGACGTGGTTCTGATTCTGGTGTGAACTTAGCAGTCTCCAATCCTCACTGGTTTTCATTATGTGAAAGAGCGGCTCAGGCTGCTTTTGTGTTTTACAATGACACGATGGAGAGTAAACGATGGCAGAATGTGCATTTTTAACGTCTCTGTCTGACTCTGGATATCACAGGCAGAGTCAAACAGCTTTCAGGACTCTATTTTTGACCCTTGGGAGAAAAAAAAGAGATGTTGATGGAACACAGCCATTTCTTTGACCCGCTGGCCTCTCTGGGAGGAAGGCCGGAGACAGGTAGATATATGGCCGGTTTGTTATTGTGAATTCCAGATCTGCTGGTTATCTGGGAGAGTTTTTTAATCTCGGATTCCAGAGACGGTTCACCCGGGGTGTCGCCGCTCACCTTTCCCTGACCTACGGGAGAAGCCAACGAGGGAAAAGAAAAAAAGCGGCACCTTACGGATTCCAGGGCTCGGATCGGGTTTCGTTTTAATGTCCGTTCACATGTGGGCCGTTTGGAGGGGGAAGACGAGGGCCGTTCCCACAGCAGCCGTCCGTTTGGTGATGTCACAGAGCCTGACGAGAAACAGCCGGGTTTATTTTACTGTTGACCGAGGCATCGAAACGCTCCAGCTCTCCGAGAGCGCCACGGACAAGACCAACACGCATGGCTCCGGCTGCTCGCTCACATCCACACAAAGAGAATCAAGCTTTTAATCTGAACTGAGCTGGATGATGACATCACTGAATTCAATGGTGAACTGCCTTTAACTGAAGATTGAGTGTTTACTATTGTCCGTCTGCACTATTGATACACTATTTTCCTGTTTAATACTGTAAAGCTGCTTTGACACAATCTGTATAGTTAAAAGCTTTATATAAATAAAGGTGACTTGACTTGACCTTTCTGTGAGCCGCTGGAAAGAGAGAGCGCTGATTGAAACCAGATAAGGACAGAATGGAAGTGTAGAGCGGAGTAATGAGATTCCTCCAGTGTGTGTTTGGATTAGGTGATTACACACACCCCCCCTCTCCATCGTCCCGCTGCAACTCATGAGTTTACAAGTACAGAAACAATCACGCCGCTGACACACAGAGAAGAGAGCTTACGATCATGCAGCAGCGGCCAGAAGTCATGTCCGTTCTAGGAAAACAGACATCTTCACCCTTTATTAAGGATTTGGTAGCGTATTGCATAGTTGTGTTTGACACTTAAACTGTAGGCACTGAATTATTTAATTGCAAGATGCAATTTGTTATGTTTTGCAATGAAACAAATTACGTCAAACTTCTTTAGTACTGCGCTACTAAATATTAATAACTGATTATATTCTTGTACTCAGTGTATGCTTTATTTCCTATGCTTTTATATATATATATATATATATATATATATATATATATATAAAAATAAGTTATAATCCATAAGCTGTAGTTTTGCAAAATAAAATGCTTAGACAAAATAAATTAATCAGTTAAATACTTTAACCAAGTTAGATTTTTCTTCTTCCCAGTATATTCTGATCTTGCGATATCCTCCGGACAACTCTTGTGGCCACTGCTGTGTGTGCAGCGGGCAAAACGCAAACAATCAGCAGCTGATTCATTTGTTGGAGCTGACAAAGTCCGTGAAATTAGACTTTCTGACTAACTACTGTAACTTTCTCAGCAAGATCAGAATTGTTGTAGTGACAGTAGTTGAGCCTCCTGCAGCGATGCACATGTGTCTGTGTCGCATTAATAACAGCATAACAGTGTGTGAGAGCTGAAGCATCTGCGCTTGTGTGGAGTATGACTGCAGATAAGAGTTCATCCCACCACTTTTATTCACAAATCGCCTCTGCACGGTTTCCAAAGGCAATGAACTCCTGGTGTAAAGACACTTCATGAGGCAATGAAGCACTTGAGGATTGAATACTTTTTCCCAAACTATAAAGAGGCCACTTTTTTTGTGCCATAGTGCCACAACTCTTTGTATTAATCTTGCAACAGATTTACTTTTATCAAACATTTCAGCATGTTTTCAGTTGTGTTAGTACCAGACACATAATGCTATCCATGCATTCATAATACAGTACTATCACTTTTAATGTGCCTCTCTTCTCGTTCCGTTTAAAAAGTTTTAAAGCAAATGTTCTCATTACACATAACAAAGAGCTTGTGTTTTGTGTGGACTGGAACTGTAATGAGTGGAGTATGTTTGCAGATTTTTGTTCACAAGTGAGCTCCTGGTGAAAAGATGCACTTTCTGCCAGCGAGCTGAGGACTGAATACTTCTTCCTAAACCAAGCAGGGCCGCGTTTCTATATTCTCACTTAATTCGCCCTTTTATTGCAGGGTTAACAGTCGGAGTGATGGAACGAATGAGGAATTATCATATCAAAGTTAATGTTAAGATCACCGTAAGGCTGTCGGTTTTCCTCTCAGCTTGACACACAGAGCGGTGTAGACGCGTTTAAAGTTTGCCTGCGCCGAGTGCATCACTTAGCGGCGCGTGCCACTCCTGAACTGCAGGGACAGCGTCGACGCGGCGCGCGCTTCAATAACAGCACGCATGCATATTGCGCTTTTGAAAAGTTTGTCAGCATGACAGCGTCACCGGGGTTTTTGACACCATCTGTCACGCCGCTGTCAGCCCTTATCAGCTCGCGCTCGCAAATATTCCGCCAAATATTAACATTCTTCCAGCTGTCTGGGGAGAAATATGAAAATGTTCAATAATCTCTCTCGGTTTTATCTGGGAGCATCCTTCATCCGAGAGCTCGACATCACGGATTTTCATCCCTCACTCAAATGAAAAAGAAGGATATTAATGTTCTGATGCTCATCTTTTTGAAGACGAACTGTGGCGCGGATCGGCGCTGACAGCCCAGGCGAGCCGATTCTCTGCTTAATACATGCCCGAATTATTTCAGTGCACCCCGGGTTAAACAGTGGCGTCAAGAATGACGGCAGATGAATTGGTTTTGTGTGAGAAACAATAGCGCGGGGATGCGGGGGCGGCTTACACGCGCCGTTTAATTGCATTACAAGACCCACATTTAAGAGAAGAATGCAAAACAGCAGAGGCGCGATTTTACAGCGGGCGCGCGCGCAAACAAGAGCCTCCAACCTCAGATCGATTTGAGCATATCAGTCACAATGCCCTATCAGCGAGGTGCAGGGTAACCTGATTTTAGGCAGAGTTATGGGATTTGCGCGCGGGGCGGGGGGCTCCCGCGCTCCAACAAAAGGCCCGCGTTAAATCGCTGGCAGCGGCGCGGCGACGCTCGGAAAGCCGGTTACGGAGCGCTCGCTTCCCGAGGAAACGATTGCGCGATCCGCGAGGAACCGACTGCCACTGGCGATGTTCTTCCTGCGGCTGTTCTTGTCAGGTGTAATCATTTTGTTGCGCTTAATGTTTTATGCAAATGCGCTCGGGTTGGGTTGTTCGGGGGCCTGTGGGTGTGCGGCGCGCGCTTCGCATCACGGGGGTGTGTTGTTGTTGTTTTTGCAGCCGCTCGGAAAATAATATTTGCATTCCTCTGAACGCCTCGCCCTGAATATCTCCTCTTTGCGTCAGGGGTTTGTGTGAGGCCGCAGGACACATCGCGGCTGCGGGTTTCCTGATGAAGAGCGTCGGGATACAGGAACATCCTCCTCATCCTCACCTCTGATGCACCTGTGCATCACTGAAGCCACACACGACACATCACTCATGGTTGGTGGACCTGTACTGTACTCTGGTCTTCACTTCAAAGAGTAGTTCCATGCAAAGCCAAACATATTTCTATTTGTGAAAATACACCAGCATGCACTTTCACTACACTAATGAAAAACAGCTGTGCAGAGAGTGAAGAAGATACAAGAAGGCTATAATAGCACCAGGATGAACCACATACAAACAAATATATGAATAACTGGAGATGTTGAAGTTAACTTACTCGACTGAAAGACCTTAGGGTGCGTTCAGCTCCTCCTGGGAAGTTCGTGTTTATGTAATTCCGACATCATGTGCATTGAAATCACTTCGGTCAGAGAAAGATGTGATGCTAAAATATGTGATTTTTTTAACAAAATTATGACTGAAGAACATGCATTGGGTTTGTTTAGCTGGTAACACTTTACATTGATAGTCTACTTTATACATTCTACTAACAGTAAGTAACTTTGCAACTACGTGTCCACTAGCAGTCATTGGAGTATTAGTAGACTGTCTGCTTAATGTCTGCTCACACTTTATTATGAAGGGTCCACAACATACTGACTATAAGAAACTTTGCAAGTATATGTCAGCTTATTCTACTAACCCTAAACCTGACCGAACAGTCTACTCTGAGAGTTAGCAGACATGTAGTTGCTAAGTTACTGATAGTTAGAAGAATATCTAATGTGGACTAACAAAATAAATTGTTACCATTTAGCTTGAAGTTATTGTTCAGTTTATGAAGGTTGTGTAAATTGACTTGTCATATGTTCTATTAAAGCAATTGTACAATAATATGGTATTGTATACATATACAAAAAAAATCAATATTTACTAAATTTACTATTTATACAGATGCTGTGTCTGACATGCCTTCTCACTAAAACACCCCCAAAGTCAGAAACTCGTGTCCCTCTCATAATAATGTCTTTGTGGTGACGTTCCTGTGCATTCACCTCATAAAAGCATGACTTGAACGCACCATTAGTCAGGGTAGCACCATATTTAATTTGTGACAGGAATGCAAACGAGGCTGTGAGAGACAGACGTGTCTTCAGTGGACTGTCATTGTTTAACAGCATACTAATTGTTCCAAATATTTTTAAGACGAAACTCCATAAATCAGATCTGAAACCTGTGAACTGTGAAAATGACATGTGATCTAGAACCTTTATCCAGTGCATCTATCTACCCTGACTAAGGTCTACATTTATCAGAGTTCATACACTTTATATTTATTTATTTATTTATTTATTTATTTATTTATTGTCATTTTTGTTAAAAACTGAATGTTTACAACACATATATGAGATATAAGATTAATCATATATACACACTTACAGTATATCTATAAATATAAATAATGCATTATGTTAACACATCGCCCTTCACACAATAGAAGTGTTAGTTGCTGCTTTATTACCGAAGCTCTGGCAAAATAATATTTCCTATGATATTATCTGTCAACACTGACCAGTGCAATCGCAGCGATGAATTAAAGCCTAAAGCTGATTATTTCTCTCCATGAATAAGGAAGACAATCATCACTAAAAATCAATGAAGAGGAAAATATCCCAGGCACAGAGCAAATGTAACGTGGCCTGCAGTAAACTCCTTCCCCTTTAACTGTTTTATTTCCCCGATATCTCTTTTATGGTTCATCATCATCTTCAGATGTATGTGAAAATCAAAGCTGAGGCTGCGGGCTCATCTTCAGCCTGAGGTTTCTCTTCGTTTCACTGCAGGTGAGTCTGATTCTCTCTGACTCTCTGACCTCACATCAGCAGCCGCAGCAGCTTTATAAAGATGGCTTGTTTGCAGACAGCATCAGTGGCTTTATTTCCCAATCCGCTTCCTCAAAGCTGCTTTCAGGAGACAGAACGAACGCTTCCCGACGAAGATCTGCGACCGTGTTTTGATGGAGTCATCAGAGATCATAAAACAGTCATATTCGGGTCCATTAAACAGCCGTATTTGGGTCCGCGAGGTGCTGAGTTAAATCCCGTTAAGATGAATTTCAGCGTAACGCGCCGTGATGTTTCACTTTCTTCTGAAAGCGTAATGAGGGCAGAGATTTACACGGCGGTCTGTAATCTCATCTGATATGGAGGCCTTCAGAAAGTTCACCTCCATTATAGGCCTGTTCCGCTGGTAATGACATTGTGGCTGCGATCGTTCCTCTAGTAAGTTAATAACAAATATGAGGCCATTGATTAATGTCTGTGTGTGCGTGTGTGTGTGTGTGTGTGTGTGTGTGTGTGTGTGTGGATCTACTGTCTTCAACAAGCAGTGAAATCTCTTGATATTACAGGTCATTTATCATCTCCCTCTGACATGCTCATAAAGCAGAACATACAGTAATTAATTTTGCCAGAGAGAGCGAGACAGACGCTGAGAGAGAGAGAGATAGGGATGA
Organism: Cyprinus carpio; assembly: GCF_018340385.1. Classification (NCBI taxonomy): domain Eukaryota; kingdom Metazoa; phylum Chordata; class Actinopteri; order Cypriniformes; family Cyprinidae; genus Cyprinus; species Cyprinus carpio. Next base: position 28,004,628 of record NC_056613.1, read on the forward strand.
GTGAAATGGCACACATTCGCTCCAAACAAACACACGGTTATTACACTGTCACAAAAGTTTTAGCGCAGGCCTCACACACGTCTGATAAAACACCAGAAAGTGCTTTTCATGTACTGGAGGTGTCTGACAACGCATGAAGAACTCCATCAGCGGCGAGATTTCACTCTGACATCGATGAGGAGAGCGAGATGACGCCAGCTTACAATCACAGCAGAGAAAACTGAGCACTTTATACTAATGTCCACTTCATAGTGCAGAGAATGCAGTGTGTGCTTGTGTTGTGTAATGAATCACACTCTCACACACTTCCAAACACAACGCCACTAACACCGAGCGATTGTATTCACACTGGAAGTGCAGTACATACTGAGATATTCTCCCAAATTCTGTCTATTTACTGATCTGGATTCTGGTTGAATGCTTTCACTCATTTTAAGTAATCAGAAAGCATCTTAGACCCTTAGACTTGTCAGCAACCACAGATTGCATTAGCACTTTGTGCAACAAAGAGTTTTATGCAATTGTAAAAAAAAAAAAAGTTTAGCATATCAAAACGTTTATTGACATAGCTGATGAAAATGGGAAAAAAAAATTATTAAACTTAAACCTTTAACACATAAATTCTATAAATAAATGTATTTGTTTTATCAAGGATGACATCGTTTTGCATATCACTGCAAACCAGTAAAACTGCACTGCAAAAAGCGGTGACCTAAAAATGGCGACTGGTTTACTTAAGAATATTATATAATATCACTGCACCAACATATATACAAAAAACACTCATTTGTGGGGGGTTAAATTGGGTAAAAATAGCTTTTTAATGTAACGATTGCAGGCTACTGCTTTTAACAATGTTGCGATATTGTAACTAGATATTGTTCTTTCAGATATTGTGACATCACAAAGTCCCTCATTTAAATTATCCCACCCACGGAGCTGCTTTAGTAGTGTGTTGTCGCCATTAATAACATTTTTGGAACATTCAAGCATGAAAACTTATTCTAGTACACCTCGAAAACTAAATCAAGACTTTGCGAAAGGGCATAATAAGACGCCTTTTTTAACATATTTTCATTTTGTCGATAGATGGAAACTTGACCCACAGCAAACACTGTTTACCATAGATTTTTACAGTTTATTTCATCCAGCATGCAATTCCAAGTTTTATCTGTCATTCCATTTCTGTGAGGCTGTTTTGCAGAAAACATCAGGCCAAATACTGCAAGTCTGAGCCGTAATACATCTCTGGATATGCGGTGTACAGAAAATAAGCCCTCAAATATCACTGAGGGAAGATAAAAACCTCTTTTCTTGGCTTTCATGTGAAAACGCAGCGCTGGGCTTTGAAGCGGGTGGGCCTGCTGAGGACACGAGTGTTTTTAATCACAGCGTCCTCCAGCGAGACGGCTTTGTAGAGCTCATCTGGAGAGGAGGACATTTGTTTGACACCATCTTTAAACACTGCAGCATTCAGATACAGAGCTGGAATATTTATTTCAATAACCTTCACCCTGACGGGGAAAACACGCACACGCAAGACTCCTTCACACTTCCTCAGCAAACAGCAGCTTACAACCCTGACGCTGTTTGTTTTCAGCCACTGAACATGTTCAGTCTGTGTTTGTCGGCTTTGTCGTGGGATGTTTGACTAGTTCCCACAGACCCTGATGTAATCTGACTTGACAATGAGGTAAAGCGTTGCTGCCGACTGCACAGAAACAAACCTGCAACGGCCTCGACATGCTTCCTAACCTTAAGATCGCCTCTGAATCACCTGAAACATGCAATGCACAACACACAGTTAACTAATCTCCGTAAAGTGTTAGTTCACTCAGAAATGAAAGTTCTGTCATCATGTTCTAAAACCATTAGTCTTTTGTTCATCTTTCAAACGCAAATTTGAAGATATGTTTGTTGAGAGATTTCTGGCCATGACCATTACATCAAAATTAAGACACGTCAAGATTTTGTAAATGCAATCCATAAATCGAGTAGTTTAATCCAAGATCACATTATGTGATGAACAGGTGTAAAGCTCATATTCACAAATAGAAACTGATCAGTGCACATACACTGAGCTCATCAAATATGGCAAAGCGTAACATGCAAAATTCATCTTTAAAATGCAATTAATAACACGCAAGCTTCTTGTCTCTGACAGCATCATCCAGGACTCCTTTGACTAGTTTTTGCCCAGTGCTTTGGACTGCTGGTGTTTGTTGAGAAAATGAAGAATTCGAGTCTAAATTTTGGAGACTTTGTTTGCTTTGATTTTGTTTTTTAAAAGCAGAGGCTCTGTTCATTCTTTTGACATATTGCATATTTAGATATTCACTCAATAAAATATTCAGAGGGCCATGAACATCTTGTGAATATATATATATATATATATATATATATATATATATATATATATATATATATATAAAAATGTAGGTTTAATTTATATTAAGCTTTTTTTTTAGTTTCTATTTCCACTTTGTAATTTTAGTGCTTTAATTCAAATGTTTGCATGTGTAAAACATTTACATTTTCATATTTCAGCTTTATTTCAACATACAATTTTAGGTAACAATAATAACCCTGGGCTGAACTATCCCTTTAAGTCAATAAGTTGCTCTGAAACAATGTCCATTGTAAAATAAATAAATAAATACAATTGACTAATGCATGGATCTTGTCTTTAAGAGTAAATCTGTTTTATATCAGCAATATAACACAACAGAACATCTACTTAAAGTATTTTATAGTTGTATAAAGAATACTTCCTTTTTGAAGGCAATTGCTCCTCTTTGCCTCACTGTGTACAAACAACAGTCTTCTGAAAATCACAAGCTCCAGTCTGATTGGCTGGATTTCTCAAGCTCCAAGAGTCCGCACAGTGTCCACATTGTTTGCTGCCTGTCCTGACCTTTGCCTGTTTGTGGATTACTCTTTGCCTCTGCCTTGGATAAACCTGTTTGCCGTTTCTGGACCCTGCCTGTTTTGACCATGCTCTCTGAATAAAGCCTGCAGCTGGATCCCCGCTCCGATGTCACACCCCTTCGTTACAGCCATTTTGTGGCATCAAATTTTTTAAATATTTTAGCATTTTGATTAAGACATTCCCTAGCAACTAAACAAGTTATCTTCACAGAATATTGTGATTTCTGTCGGTCAATTAACTGAAACTTTTTTCTTTACAGTCGACAAATATTTTCAGTACGTGTTCATTATAGTGCTATGATAAACAAAAGCAAGTATTTGGTGTTTCTAGATGTCTTTCATATGTTCTTCGTTAGAATGATCTCCAGTATGGGCCTGACGTTATGCTGACTGTGTAATAACACCAGCACACCAGGAGCGTGTGACATTGACAGCTCTGTAATTCTACCTTCGTGATTGACTTCATGATGGCTGGAGTGACACAACCAGTCGTTATCTTTCACGCCAAGCCGAAAGTTTCCTGTGAGGAAGCGTGCAGCAGCAGGCTTGAGGAGGAGGGCATTAGTTGACACCGCTGGGGCGCCGCTCACCTCCCCACTTTTAATGGCACAGAATTACAGGCCTGGCTGGAAGGCAACAACTGGCTTAGAACACATGATGTTGACAGGAATGACACGGCCACTTTCTGGCTCCATTAGAGGAGCCGGCGGCTCTTAAAGACCTGATGTGGACGTCCCGCTCCTCCTCCTTGACCATTATCCTCTGACACCTCTTATTTTCATATTGACACGTGTTAAGATCCGTCAGGAAATCAGACTTCCTGATCGAGATGCTGGAGGCATTTAGTGCATGCTTTTAATGATAATAACACAAGATCGAGACGAGCAGAAGGGATTCCTCCAAGAGAGAGAACTAGCTGCAGATAAAGCTAAAAAATCTACATGCATGTCTTATTTCTGACATTCTTCGTATCGCATTCTCTGCAGGCTTTACTGACATGCTAAAACATTTACATCACCAAAGCATTGGTAACATCAAAACACATTTATTTATTTATCTGTTTGTTTGCAAAAGGCATGCAAATTCTGAATGCACCTTATAAATATAATTAATATGCATGTTTGTAGGTAAAAATCTTTCCGAAACATTGTAGTAAAATGTATTCACAAGTTAAATTTGTCAATTTTTCACTAATTTTACGCTTATCAGAATGACTGTAATGTGCTTAGTTTCATATCAACAAAAAAAACATCACAAATATAAAATCAGTGTTCCGTGTATCACCCAGAGAATGAAAATAAACACTTATATTTTCACTCAGAAGTGTGAGCGCACAGAAGTGAAAGTATTTTATTTATTTTTTACTAAGTTAAGACTAGTTAGTTAAGAGCTCTCAATGTTCATTTATCACTTAGGAGCTTCAACTAAACAATGAAAATGCATATGTAGCAAATAATAATAATAATACTAATAAAAATAATATTTTTTATCCATTTATCCATCTTTTTAATTTATCATATCATACGCGCACACACACACACACACACACACACACATATATATATATATGTATATCATGTATTGTAAGACATTTAAATCTTGAATGTGCACGGCTTCCAGATTGACTCACTTCCAGTTATTTTACCAGTTCAAAAGCAATCTGTCATGCTGTGTGATTCCAAACTGGTGTTTGTTATCCTTTCATTTTAATTCTTTATCAATCATAAACACACTGGTTTGTAATGCAAATAGTGCTACAGTTTACTGCACTTTACTGTTATTCTAGTTATTTCTCTTCTAGCCTTCTGCAGTGTAAATGAAGGAGGAAGTTTTCCTCTCTTACAAGCTCTAGTCTCACTCGTAAACACTGACTACATTCTCAATGAAATCATGAGCACTTTCCTGGAAATGCCTGGGTGCATCCCAGCACTGTATGACTGTGAACTCTTTTGGGCCGGAGCATGAGCCCAGCTCAAGAGTCTGGAGGTGTAGATCAGTCTCTGAAGAGTGGATAATCCATAATTACTACAGCAGAGATTAGTTACTCTTAAGCCCCATGAATTCCACTTCACATGCAGAAACAATGGCGAGTGAATTCAGCCACGATGCATGCGCACAGGAGACGCTCGCGTGGAGGGACTGAGAGTTAATTTGCTCGCTTGCAGGTAAAAAGTGCATGCATGCTTGCAGATGAACATCATGCATTCAATTGTAAATTTGATCAGTCATGTCACCAGCAAAAATCAGCACAAATGCTTCAGCCCTGTATGTTTTGAAGTGTGACTAATGGTTTGAGCTGGTCTTAACTCATGACTAGCTCAAACCAGCAGCCGTGCATCAAAACATACAGTACCTAACCAGCATTGGAGGAAAAAAAAAACACTTCCTGCACAAGAGTATTATGGGTAGAATCTTTGACAGCTTGTGATGTAACGGGAAAAGATTTCGATTTTGAGCAAACACACACAGACCAACATCAAACTCACTCACACACAAAGGCCTATGTGAAGAGGAATGGTTTTGTAGTTGTGTGTGATGGAGGCTGAGCTCATTAGCGGCTCTGATGGATGAGCTGCTGTCACTCATTAAACATCGCTCTCTTAATGCTGTTTGTGTGTTTATTATCAGCCACACAATTAGCACACGATGGTCAGAGCGCCGGAGTATTTTTAGACTGGGTTTGATTTTAACCCGAGATGACATACGTCCCACAAGATCTCTTCAACTGCTGGATTGCTTTTTACAATCAGAAGAATAAATCATGCATCCCTAAATTTAGACGTGCATCCCATTGTGTGGAAAAATTCATTTCTAGTCTTTGAAAGATGAAATGCAGGACTATTTGTGGACGAATGGTTTGCTATTTCTACACGCTGTGTTGTGTCTATTTAAAATCGCTATTTACAAACCATCCTCTGTTTAACTTTTATTTATGAAGAAAAAAAAAGCATGCAAGATCATTATTATAGTGACAGATATGCGTGACCAGCATCAAAACTCAAAACAAGTGAAGAACCTCATCAAAAACAGCAGCACGGAGAAATAACTGCAGCTTCACGTCTGCCAGGACTCTGACATTTGCTGCTTTTATCAGACGGAGTGTTTATTTTAATTAAATTCAATATTGGGTTCTGATAATGAAATGTAAATGAAGTCCTATAAATGATCAAAATAAAGCAGGTGTGTATAATTAGATGTATCTATTGAAGAGTGACAGAACAATTAGTTTTACAATTAGCTTGTATCTGGACACTGTCGACAAAAGTCAACCGTTCTCCAAAAGTGCAGAAAGTACAAAGTTTTAATTAAAGTACAATTCAGATCTCAATTAATGGAGTCAGTCAGAACAGAGAGAGAAAGAGAGTTCAGCTTCACCGCTGTGTCCATCATATCTGCCTCTAAACAGTGAGCTCACTAATAAAATCACACTTATTATATGCTACTGTTTTTTTTTTCAGAATGAAATTAATACTTTAACTCCTCAAGAATGTATTAAATTGATCAAAAGTGCCAGTAAAGACATTTATAATATTACAGTAGATTTCTGTTTCAAATAAATGCTGCTATTCTGAACTTTCTGTTCATCTGTGAATCCTAAAAAAAATAAAATGTATCACAGTTTCCACAAAAATATTGTGCAGCACAACTGTGTTAAACATTGATAATAATCAGAAATGTTTTTCCTGAGCAGCAAATCATCATATTAGAATGATTTCTGAAGATCATGTGACACTGAAGACTGGAGTAATGATGCTGAAAATACAGCTGCGCATCACAGAAATAAACTAAACTTTTAACACATATTCACATAGAAAACAGCTGTTTTAAATGGTAATAATTTCTCACTTTTTTCCCCCTGTATTTTTGATCAAATAAACGCAGCCTTGGTGAACAGAAAATAGATTTTTCTATATAGAGATTTTTTTAATAAATCAGACATGAACAAACTCCAGGCCAATTTCAGCCCACAGCCACAAATATACAGTGCATGCATACATTTATATCATTAATATGAATATTTGCCAGTCTAAATGCAGACCAACAAACAGCATGAAATCACTCAGTCTATCAGACTCTCCCATTATAAAATCTGACAGACTGAAAATCATGCATTGATTGTGTCTTATTTTGTGTAATTCTATATGCATATATCTTTGTTTATAGCAGTCCCTGCTTCCACGACGCAGAAGATGCCTTCATGTAAAGAACAAGCCCGAGATATTTATAGTCACTCAAAAACAAGCCAGACAGGACTATAAAAGCATGCAAATAAAAATATAGAAAAAGCGTCTTCTGTGACGAGCTGTCACGCTGCTGAGTGTAGATGCAGAGAGTGTACTGAGAAGAGAGCTGAAGAGATGTGTGTGTTTCTATATGTTTCAGAAGCTGAGATGTTTAGTGCATTCACGCCCTCAATGACTAACGCTATTAGTGTGTTTAAGCAGCAGGCGTGAGGTCAGAGGTCAATCAATGAAAGGCATGTGTGTTAGAGGTGAAGCGCTGACAACAGCTGTGAAATTTATATGAAATTCATATTTATACAGTAAAACCCATACTGACATTCACTTTACAATTCAGCTCAAAAAGAGCATTTAAAAAGTCCACAGGGATTTTTAAGTAATAATAAAAATGTATTTAGAGTTTTTACAAAATCAAGAGTGAAATAAATGTCTTAAATTGCAGTGCTGCAGTATTATGAGATGTGCAGATTCATATTGCATATTTTTACAGCTCAAGCCGTAATGACATTCATTTTAGAATTTTTAGTAAAAGGAACATTTAAAAAAAAAAAAATTATTTAGAGTTTTTACAAAATCCAGAATGCATGAATAATACAAATTAAATACTTCCTCTGTATCTGTAACTATCATTTTAATAATATCTTGCCAAACAGGTCAGCAGCAGAACTGTCTCTTGCTCTGTGCTGTGTCCCCTGGCAGACGCGTCTCTCTGTGCATGTGTGTAATGAATAATGATAGGGCTGGTAAATGGCTAATGAATGAATCCAGTTTACATTTGAGTGATAGAGCTCTCGTTTGATTGGTGTGTCCCGTGAGAGCGCAGCACTAGAGACCGCCCTGCCATCCTCTATAGCCCCTTTAATTGGTCATTTGACATGAGTAACCTGACTGCACATCCGTGAACTGTCAGCCGAGACATTTAACCCCCCGCAGAAAACCCTGAGAAGGAAATAATAACAGCACAAGAGCAGCACATGAAGGCACATTAACGATCGATCGAAACAAAACTCTGGACCAAAGAATAAACACATGCATGCATATCATCTTACAACATTAATTCTGCAGGCTTATTCTGAAAATCTGCCATATTTACCCAGCAAACGTGCTGTTCGGATGAGCTCTTCCTCTCAGCGTTTTAGCACAATTACAAACACAGTCCAGTGTGTGTTACTCCAGACACATTTACTGCAGCTCAACACACACACACACACACACAGAGCCAGGGGTCCTGTAGAGTGCTGTGGACGGCCAGCAGGGGACAGTAGTAAGTTACGGACGGATGGAGGCGCCTGCAGGAAAACTGCAAACAAAAGACTTTCTTTGTTGCTCCAGATAATGAAAGAATGCCGGAGCAGCTACTTCACAAAAGATCCGCACAACACAACGCGACCGATAACACACAGAAACAGCCCTGAGTTCAGAAGATCACACCGAACGCAAACCGAGCTGCAGAAACACAAACACACTTCATATTCCCAGAGGAACCAGCACAACATCTCACTGAAAAAACAGAAATACAAACATTTATATGCATTTTATTCCCCAGCAGGAGTTACACTTCACACAACTCACCCTGAATGTGTGGAAATAGATTTCATATCATCTGCTTCCTAAAACCAACAAACACAAACATGGATTTTCTAGATAAAAAAGTCAACCGAAAACAGAGAAAAATATGAAACTGAAAATTACATGATATACAACAAACATTAGAAATGATGGGAATCTTTCAGAATTATTTGTTGTTGTGAAACAGTCAATAAACAGCATTTCTTCTGTTCACACACACACACACACACACACACACACACACACACACACACAGTGTTCAGCTTCCTCGTAAAAATATTTCTGCTATTATTTACATTTATTTACCTACAGAGGGAATTAAAATCTTTGAAATTGGAAGATTCAAATAAAAAAATATAGAGACAGTACATAACTTTGTTCATTTGAATAGTACATTTCTAAATATGTTTTTATATTCATAAATTTAAAAAAGAAATAAATAAATCAAATGGTAAAAATGTGCATAAAAATCCTGGAATATCTTAAATATTTTCTTTGTAATTCTGCATAAATACAAAACATATATAGAATTGGTTTTATCTAAAAAGTTTTATTAATTATTGGTTTTATTTAAAAAATTAAAAATGCAGAATGAGTTTAAGGTTATTTGTGACATTAATTTGGCAGTCAATAATATGAGATGAAGAGATGAATGTATGAAGCAGTATGAATGTGTGTATTTTGTTAAAGTCCATCAGTTTATGGATTCTACAGAACAAATGTAACAGCGAATGTGCAGATTAATATCCAGTGTGCTTCATTTTCCTGACACACACACACACACAGAGAGAGAGTTGAGTGGCACCGGGTCGCCTGTGTTTCTGTCTGTTAAAATAATGAGAGTGTTATTATGAGCTGCGGTGTTTGTGTCGGTGTTGTGGCTGCTATCAGAGCCACTCTTCAAATACAAACACATTTGTCAGAGTTATTGACCTTTATCTCTGCACTTTCTTGACAGCCTTCTCCAGTTATTGACAATACAAACACAGGGCAAAGCATAACCTTTCATTTAGCCACCGTCTGCCTCGCTCTCCAAATGTGTTTAAATAAGACGCCGCACAATGCTTCTGCTCATATCTGCCATTCTTCTCTCCTTTAGATCTCACTGATAATGTCATTAGAAAGACACAATGCCCCAAATCTTCAGTCTCGCTGTGACACTGTTTGTTTGCTTGTGTGTCATGAATATCATGGGTTTTCAATCGCTCACGAATGCAAACATATCAACCACAAAAACATTACTAAACCAGCGTAGGAAAAAAAAAAACAGAGAATCACAGGAGCAGATGTGAAAGAAAGCAATCTAATACTCTAACCTCAGACCCTAATAGATTCATTTACTGAGCTTAAGAAGCCATGCACAATGAAGATAAATGAGTGAAAACACTCTAACGATGGTCCTGAGAAATGACCGCATGCGGAAAACACGTGCATCTCCTTCAGAGACCTACGCTGTATTTTCAGTAGGCCTTGCCGTTAATCATGAGAAAAATGCCTGCAGGATATTAGAAATGATGGCCAAAAAGGAAAAAACCCAGTGTGAGGCGTGACGACACACACTCACTGACTAATGATAGATGGATAGAGATGTTAATGTTTGTCAGTTCCTCATTTTTGTGAGGATTGTGATGATTATAAATCTGGGAGACTGACCTCTCTCTGAAAGTGAATGCATGTAAATCAAGCTTGCATAATGTTGATTCTCATAAGTTTATATCATCGCAGAAGTGCGTCTGGCCTAACAGAGCCACATTGTCCCGGTTTTACGTTTGCTCTGGAATGGTGTCAGAGTAATTAGAAGTGAGCAGAAGCGGGTGTTTTGGTGGGTCAGTCCGTCAGGAGGCTGACGCGCGTCGCAGGGATCAAAGCCGACAGCGCGCGCCGTTACTGCAGCGTCCCCTCCACAGAGATTAATGAGCTCGAGCCGCACTCTTTGTTTCGGCGCGCGGCCATTTAGTGTGAAATACAATCCAAAAATATTATCTATCCCCAATTAATCCAGCAAATTTGCTCATACCACACATGTTGTTTGGGCCAATTTACAACGATGGGGGAGGATGTCGCGAGCGCAATTACATTTAATTACTTGCCATCTAATTGCGTTCATTAAAAGCTAATAAAATAAATGAGTGGAGCAGCTTTAAAATCTCAGAGTCTTGTACTCTTTCGTGTGAAATATATCTGTGGGATTTCAGGGGCGGCAGGGACATGTCGGAGAGAATTTCCCGGAGAACACTGCAGACATTTCTGCTTAAATCCGTGAGAAACCATTCAGAGCCTGTCTTTAAAAAATAAAAATAAAACCAGCCCTCATGCATTCTCCTTCAGATGACAGTCAGAAAGAGCTCAGCAGCATCACGCGTGGCTTCACTGGACCGAATATAATTACCACCACCCGGCTTGTGAGAGGAATACAACACCAACAACAGCACAAGATGAATCCTGAACGCTGCTACACTTATGTTTCACTAACCTTCTCAGAACGCTCAGAATGTCATGTTTTAAAAATGTGTTTCTAGGTTATGTGAATATTTGAGGGAATTTTCTTGGGTGATTTGGCCAAAAATATTATTACAATTTTTTTTCCCCATCATTATCATACAATATTGATATGTGTCATGGCATTCATTTACCATTTAAGCAGAAGTAAATGCTCCACTCTTGTAATTTAGGGGCCCAAGAACTCTAATTCTGTGTTTTCAATTTAACTTTTTCTGGATCAAATTTATCATCAAAATATCTCTAACTAAAAATGTTATCCGTCTTTTAAAAATATAACAATTTACAATATATATATATATATTTGTCACATTTTGATGGATATGCTGCACAACAGAACTGTATAAATTAAAACATGAGTCAAAAGATATC